>NW_009938547.1:199791-237965 GCF_000696875.1 Nestor notabilis
GGAGAAGAAACAAGCAAAAATAATTATACTTTGTAATATTTTGTGGCCAAAAGTAATACAGATTTTCAAACCACATTAAGGAGAGCATTTTCCCTTTGCTGTGCTTTTGATAGTAGTTATCTTGCTAATTTGTATTTAGTCTGCTCTTTTACTGGAGAGCCTGGTTTTCTTAAAGACATTTCAGCCTGGCACAGTTTTTTCCTCATTGCTCTGACTCCATAAACTTATTGTTTATTACCCAGCTTGAAATCCGTTTTTAAGTAATTATTTCATTGATGGCCGCTTATCCTAGCTCAGGCTTCAGGAGAAGGAGTTTCTGCCAACAAAGCCTAGAATAGTCTTAAAGATTTTGTGATGCTGAGTTTGGTGATGCAGTATCAATATTCACTCGCGATTTCCTAGGTGAGGTCTGTGTCTAGATGTCAGAATGGATCATGTGAAACTATGTCAGTCAATTAATCAATGCCAATGAGCCATGGCCTGCCAAAGCTCCATTTCATAACGGCCTCGTTGTTATGTTCACAAAATCCAAATCCGCAAGCCAGACCTCCTCCTTTAAGACCTCCAGTACAGCTACAGAAACATTTGCAGGAAAATACATTTACAGCAAGAAATAAATGTTGTGGGCTTATAGGGTTGATCTATAGAGACGGGGAAAAAAAAAAGAACAAATGAAAAATGTGGGGTTTAGCTTGATAACTATTTCAGTGAAATTGATTATGCTGGATAGTTCTAGAGAAATGCTTCCAACATGAATATAAAATAAATCCGTATTAAGCAGTACATATAGAATAATTAAAATTTAGTTGGATCTGACCTTTATGTTTCATAGCAATGACTGCTATGAGGGAGAAAGTGTAATTCATCTTTAATACTTTTCCTGCCTTATCTGCCTTCATCCTGATCTTACCAGATGCAAAAGCGTAGGGTAAGAGAGGTAGGGAAAATCCAAACTGAATAGTAGCCTGACATGCTACCAAAATAAATTAAATTCCTGTGACAAGTAAGTCATTGTTACAGAGGGAGGGTGTGAGGGGGGAAGGGAGAGTGTCTTTTACTTCACTGGCCCATTTAGGAAGTTTGGTCACTGGTATGAAGCCATACAGCTGCACACAATATAAAGTAAGTTTAACAGCATATTTGGTGAGTTTATAACTTCCCCAGGGCATTTTAACATTAAAAATAGTGATTGTTAACCTGGTCCATCTGAACTTAAATATGAGCTTGCTTAGCAAGAAATGAGGGGTAACGTCTCAAGTACTTTTCTTTGTGTTTTATTATTGCTTAAGGGCTTACATTGCTTTATAGCTGCATATTGTCTGGTTTTGCATTTTGTGCTCAACAGGGATATTCAAATCCATGGTCTCAGTAAGGACGGCAATCCCAGCCTGGATTAGAAATATGGGGTTTTTATAGTTATACACGCATATTTAAAAAAAAAAAGCAGTATATGATAAAATGGCAATTGTATATGACTTTGACATTAGCAGTTAAGTCCTTTAAATATGTGTTATCTCTCTGGTGACTAAAAATTTTCACAAGCAGCAAAAACTCATTTTAAAGTATTAGTGTCTCAGACTGGCACCCAAAAAATCACCAACAAATAGTGAAAAGCAAACAAAATATTGTGCTGAAAAGACTTACCATTGCCTTACAGGATGAAGTAGATGACAGGGTATTAAAATGATGTCCCATTTAGAAAAGTATATTTCTGCATGTATATCAGACTGTCTTTCAAGGCAAAATTCAGGTGTGTATGCAACTGGAAACACCCAAGTTTGCAAATTCATGAGTCAGAATCCAAAAAACCATAGCACTGGCTTAAAGATGATGAGATTTTTAAAATAATATTTCTTAGAGTCTTCATCTGGCCACTTCATAAACCTTTAGGGTTTCTAGTGTCAGGCATTCTTCTGCAATGTCAATCCTGAAAGATTATGTATTTATCTTTGAAAACTGAGTTTCTGGTTTACTTATTCCCGGAATCGGGCTTTGGATGAAAATGTCCCCCAAATATTGCAATTATTGCTAGAAATTAGCAGTGATGTGGAGGTGCAGGAACCAGCTTGATTCTCGTGTCACATTGCATGCTTCTGTGTAGCACTGGCAGAAACAATCTTTCTCCACCAGTGCTCCTCTCCTGAACAGCCAGGGGACACCATAAGGGTGGGTGCTAGTGATCGCTATCAGCAGGTACTCCTTCCATAGTACAGCCATTGTTCCAATTTTAGTTTCATACTCTACTATTTTTGCCATGTCAAGGAACAAAAGAGTTTAAAAAAAAAAGAATGGACTGTGAATGAATTCTTTCCTCCTGCTTCATAAGTTTTCTTTGCCCTCTATTGGAAGAGAAATCACACTGGGGTGACTTGCAGATGGATTTGAGGGCTATTTAAATCTTCAAGGCTTCTAAAGCCACTACTTGCTGTTTACAAGCCCTATCTTCTGATGCTCTCATATAGTAGCCTGCTGTGTCACTACTTACTGTGTTAAGCAATGCTAAAAAGGCCTCCACTCTTTAGAACATGGTGGCTCCCAGAAAGCCCATTCTCTTTTTACTGGATTAGTGTAGCTTCCATGTGCTGGCACTGAAGGTGGAACTAACATCTCCTTTTAAAGCCTAATGAAAATAGTTTTGCCCAAGGTACCTGTACGGGGCCAGGAAGGAGCAGAACACCCACTTGGAGGCATTGCTCAGGGCATGCCACAGCTGTTTCCACTGTCCCGCAGGGCCTGCAACACCCTCTGCTGAAAGGTTCTTTGCCAGTTTGTCCCAGATTATTCACAAATTCCCTGGCTGGCTTTCTGCTACTACTGCAATGTCTTCAAGGACATCTTCTCACCCTTCTCCCCTGGTGGAATACCCTCGCCTGTTTTCTTAGCTTCTCACCCACTTTACAGTGTGGAAAGAGAGGGTCTCTTGTTAGACCCTGTGGCCTCACTTGCCATGGGGACCTAACATGTAATTCTGACTGCTAAGCACTTAAGTGGTACAATAGTAACAGGGTTAACCCACCTGCTGTCTTGGAACTTGCTTGCAGTCCACCCTCAATCTATCAAAACCCAGTTACACAGATATTCCTCACCTGCTGCATGAAAATCCTAGTCCTAAGAATAGAAATAGTGAATTTTTGAGTATGCATATATATATACACACACACACAGAATCATAGAATAGTTAGGGTTGGAAAGCACCTTAAGATTATCTAGTTCCAACCCCCCTGCCACGGGCAGGGATACACACACGTATATATATTCATATACACACACATATATATTCATGTGTGTGTATATATATGCACACACACTGTTGTGTGTAATTTATGTTTGCAGTTCCAAGCTAGTTTGAATGCATAGTGTATAATTTGTCAAAGTAACAATCTTGGGCTTTTTTTTTGACTGCCCGAGGATTGGGGTGTCATTTCCAAAAGCTGCTTGCTCAAAATGAACATTCTATTCTATGTTATACTCCTGTGGATGGTAAGAAAAGAAAATAATATTTCATATGCACATTGGGGGACCCCCTTCTGACAGGTCACCAGCTGGAAAAGGAGCTATTTACCACCACCTCTGGGTGCAGCTGGTCAGACAGTTCACCAGTCACCACACAGACAACTTGTCTGAACCGTAATGAATCAGTTTCTCTAGGAGGACACTGTGGGAAACTGTACTGAAAGCCTTGGAGAAATCCAGGACAATGTCCACTGCTCACCCCGCATCAACCAAGCAGATTATTTTGTTGTAGAATGCAATGAGGTTTGTCAAGCATGATTTGTCCCTGGTGAATCCACGCTGGATTTTCCCAATCGTGTGCTTCAGTTGACTTGTGATAGCCCCAGCAGGATTTGCTTCATAATCTTCCTGGGGACTGAAGTAAGGGTGATAAACCTGTAATTTCCTGGATCATCTTTTAAGCTCTTACTGTAGATGGGAGTCACATTTGCCTTCTTCCAGTCTTCTGGAACTTCCCCTGATCTCCATAACTTCTCAAAGATTATGGAGAGTGGCCTTGCAACAGTGTTAGCCAGCTCTCTTAACACCCTCGGGTGAATACTGTCAGGTTACATTGATTTGTAGGGGTCAAGCTCCTGCATTAGTTCACATACCAGCTCTTCCTTCGCTGATGGTGGGTCTGTGTTTGCATCAACCTGGATTTTTGTTCCCAAGGCCTGAGGCCCAACAGTGCTGGTAGAGACAGAGGTGAAGGAAGTGTTGAGAACCTCTGCCTTTTCGGAATTGTTGGTGACTAATTCACCTTTCCTGTGGGATAATGTTTTCCTTCTGTTTCAGCTTGTTGTTTACATACCTGAAGAACCCTTTCTTGTAGTTTTTTGTCATCTCTGGCCAACTTCAAATCAAGCTGAGCTTTTCCTTGTCTCTTAATGTATTTGGTCTAAACTGTGTTAGACGCATACTGATCTTAACTCTTCTGAGTAGTTCTGTTGGAATAACTGGAACCACCTTTCTCTTTTTCTTTTGAAATCTCAAAATGCAACAGAATCCTGTTTAGTAAATGTGCAATTTAACCAGTAGATCTGAGGGAAACTTCTGGCACAGGCAGAAAACGAAGTGGAATGCATTGAGCATTCAGATCAGCAACAGCCATAGCAGTTTGTCCGACTGTACCCTCTGGCATGTGTTCAAGATTTGCAGTCTATGGGTGTATCTCGGCAGATTCTAATTTGTTCCTAATGTACAGACAATGAGGTGGATACAGACTAAATGCCTATGATGCTTTTCAGTGGTGAGATAAAAGAAAAATATACACAAGCACAAATGGCAGTGAACAGAATGAACTGTCAACTCATCAATAATAAATTAGTGTCCACACATAGAGGAGGAAACAGCAAACCTGCCAAGAAAATAAATGTGAATTTCAAGTCTTTGTCATACCTAATTACTTGGACCTGTCACAGGGGTTTTTGAAGCAATTAGGTTGTGTAGGTTTGTGTGAAGAAGACAGGTCAGGCTACAATCCTCTCCCTGGGAGAGGGGGGAAAAAAATCAGTCTTTAAATGAGCTCTTAAGAAGCTTTCCAGCCAAAGAGGTAGACAAAATGAGATGGACCAGATCAAGTCTGCATTTTGCTGAGCCTCTGTGTATCATGTTTTTAAGAAATGCTCATTTCTATCTCCTTAGCACATTCAGACTATCATGATTTCATGTCTTAAGTGGGGCAACATATTTTTCTGTAGGTTTGACGAACAGAATGCGCAAAATTGTGTATATCCACTCAGAATGTTTCTGGGAAGATGATTTCCCTCAGTTGCTGCTTTCAGCATGTCACATGTGTCTTTGCTGGCTCCTTTTCCTCTATCATATCAGACCAGTGTTACTTGTCTTCACAGGCCTTTCATGTCTTGTATTAACCCTATCTGTCATCTCCCCTTCACTGTCAACTGTCCAACTCCTGCCTGCAGCCAGCTTCCAACACCCACATTCAACACCCACTTCTTCAATTTTCAGACAAGCATCTCTCTCTCCTGTGCTGCTGGTCAAGCTTGGGAGGTACTCACTGTAAACACTCGCAAAGCTATTTCATCACTGCTGTGCTCCAAATCTCAGCCTGTGATGCCAACAGGAGTCTTCACAATTGATGTACTGCAACCAGTGCCTGACAAGACAGTCAAGCTTGTTTTCCTGCATCCTTCTTCCAGCACTGCTACTTGAAGAAATACTCTTGTCTGTATCGGTTTCATCTCTGAGACCTTTGGTTTCATGTGTGTACCACTGCTACATGAACTACTATGGCAAGCGCTGTAACCTACCCAGGCCAGGTCGTGCCACAATAATACAAAGTAATTCTGTGGTTGCGTCAGGGGTTCAGTCTCAATCTCAAGAAGTGCTGCACCAAATACTCCTACCAGCCCGGTGCTCTGTTGGCAAATGCGCCTGTTGCCTCATTGCCCATTGCCTCATGCTAGCCCAAAGGTTGCCTGTGAAACTGTCTGCATGTCAACACTGCCTGTGGGGCTCTCAGAGTTAAGAGCCTCACACGTATATCCCTACTTGGGTATAGAGCAGATAGGAGAAGAGACACATACTCAAGTGTGAAACTGCTATCTGTGTAAGTGCTGATTTGTGGGATAATGAGGATAAAGACCTGTACATTATTTGCAACACCTAGTGTAAGTGGCAATGTGCATTAGTTGTGCTCCGTATTTCCCCCTCCCGGGTTGATACAGAGATTATCCACAAAATTTTTTTAAAACACTAAATCAGGCACCTGGTATGATTCACCCACTTGACTGTAGAGGCAAGCTAGAGAGATGAAACTGCAGTGTTTAAAGTTCAGAGATGTGGATAACCTCTCCTCCTTATTACTGAGTGTGGTATTTCCATGCCAAGAGCCTATATTAATGAAGAAATAGACATGCCATGATAGATCCAGCACTTGTGCACTAGTTCATCCACCACCTTGCAGCACATTAGAGAGCATGATCAGAAAGCCTGTGGAGAAAGGTAAAAAAAAGGAGAATGAGGAAGATGTGTTCATGAACCAGACTCCCAACTTGGATTTGGCATGACTGTCCATTATCTGGATCAGGATGATGAAGTCCCAGTCTCACCAGTGTATTTCAGAGTGGAGTCAGAGCATCATTCAGGTTGAAAGGGATTTCAGGAGGTCTTAATCCAGCCTCCATCTTAGGGCAGGGTCAACAATGACTTCAGCTCCAGTTGCTCAGGGCTTTGTCCAGTTGGGTTTTTTAAATGTCCAAGGACAGAGATTGTGAAACCTCCCTGTGTAACCTGTTCTACTGTTTGTCTCGCCTCGTCACAAAAAAATTTCTCAACTCCAGCTGACTAACTTGGCGGCTTTCCATTGGACTCACTCCAGTTTTCAACATCTTTCTTGTGCTGTTGGACCCAAAACTGGACATAGCTTTCCAGATGCAGTATAACAAGTGCTGAGTAAAGGGGAATTATCACTTCCTTTTATCTGCTCGCTATAGGACTTTTAATATAGCGCTGGATGCTGTTAGCCTTCAACACTGCCAGGGCACAGCGCTGGCTCATGTTCAGCCTACTGGCGACCAGGACATGGGGTCTGTTTCAGCAGAGATACTAGCTAGCCATGCTATATTTCAACAGTTGAATAATTTGTCCCATTTGCATCTGACCTTGTTGAACTTTACGAGATTCTTCTTGGTCCATTCCTTCTGCCTGTCAAGATTCCTCTGAATGGCAAATAAATATCAGCTATTTCCCCTAGGTTGGTGCCATCTGCAAATTTGATGAGGGAGCACTGCATCCCCTCCTCCAGGTCACTGATAAAAATACTAGCCCAGGATTTCAGCGTCAAGAGTTTCATGCAGTGTTTGCTTATTTCCATAGCCCTGCTTGTAAATTTTTAAAAGTTCCACAAATGTTGCAGTTTAAAAAGCCAGATCATGGGAGGCAAAAAACAAAGGTATATAGTAGGAACCCTTTGATCAAGTAAGCTCACATTGCCATGAGCTGTCCCAGTTAAGTCCCTGATCTAACAATTTTCAAATCACACTGTGTCTGAATGTTAGAGAAGAAAGAGAATTCCACTTTAAGCTGAGACCATCCTGCACCCTCAATTATGGTCTCATTGTAGCTACCCATAATATATATTATTTTACATATATACACAGAGATACAAGCATGTAGTTAAAGTTTTCCTGAAAAAACGTGTCATACTGCGGGAGCTCCGCACCAAGTTTCTAAATGGAGCGAGCTTGTCCAGAAGAGTTACTGACCTCTGAAACAGGGTTTCTATCATGAAAATGCTGACATAACCTTTAACTGTAGAACCACAAACAGCTTTGTTATATTACTTGTTCCTAGCTTATGTCCTCGCTCTGGAAACAGTGGTGGCATTGTCTGCTGCTAATCGTGTTAAGGAGTCAGGGAGAATTGGCACTGATATCAGAAGGGAAAAATAATTTAAAATTAAAAATTCCCGTTATGTGAGTCATAGAAACTTGGGGGATTTTTAAATGAATGGCTTCAGTTTGGTTCTATGTATATGATCCTCAATTATTTTTTTTTTGTACTTTACAGATACATCAGATGTAGTAAATATTCTTTATCAATCTAATATATTTCAAGTATTTTAAGCCCCCTTACATTTATAAATCTGACTGGTGGATCTAATCACCTTTTTAACATGCTGTTTTTCCTCAGTACTTTATTGAAAGAGAAACCCAAGCCTCACACAGCGTTTCCAGCTCTCATGATTTTAGTGTGGGCCTTGCAATATCTAGTGTTTTCTTAAAACCCCAGCTCCTGGAGCTGGATGATTACCTCAAAATCTCAGCTTTTTTTGCTTTACAACCCTTGAGATTTCCAAGACTTAAAATCTGGATGCTAAAAGATCAAAAGTAATAAGCAACAACAACAAAAAAAACCCCAACAACCTAGAAACTGCAATTCTGAATGGTTTTGTGGGTTTTGCAGAGGCCTTTAAAGGCTTGTAGTGGCAATACTTTGAATATAATCAATTTCAATAGAACTGCTTGGAATGCAAATTGCCACCAGCACTCCCATTATTAATTCTATCACCTAGAGGTGTAAAAAGCAAAGTCGTAGTGCTAGTTGTTTCTGATTATTACATTCAGAGACAGATACAAATTCTGCTTTAGGAATTATCTTTTCTAGATTGCCCTAACCTAAAATCCCAGAGCTGGACCATCTTGAAAGTTCTCACTGTAAGCCAAGGGTTTTTTTTGTTAACTTGTTATAAAAGCACCTAGGGTAATCTGTAATGTTTTATAGTAGAGAAAGATGACCAAAAAGTGTTGGGTTTTTTAATATGTCCTTTAAAGCATTATGAAGAGCCATTGCTCTTCTGCTACAGATAAAGTATCATAGTGGCTGACTAACCATAGTCGCTAACCACCATTAGCCTTGAAATCAGTTCTGCAAACGGACACTGAATCTGAAAGGTACATAACACTCGCATGCTAAGGGCTTCTGTTGAGCAGCCTGTTACTATTGTTTTCTTTCCAGAGGTGCTAATTTCCAGAGATAAAGAACTGATTGCTTCCAGTGAGAAATGCAAAGGACCTTGCAAAAGCTATTAAGTGTGGGAAATTAACAAACATGGAGAGCAAATGGCTGAATATATGCGTTTCAGTCAATTAACTTTTTAACGAACAAAACCTCCAGTGGTTCCCCACTATTCCAGCTGTTCTGTGTTTGGTGTCAAGTAAGTGTTACTTAATTTTGGCCCGGGGAGAATAAGGGGAACTTCGTAAGTTTTGCAGCAGTTATCTTTTTCATGGCTGATTAGCCGTTCATTTTCTATCAGCATAAGCACGTTATTGCCCCAGCCATGTGGAAAATACAAATTTAAACAGGCTTCTAAAAGAGAAACCTCACTGCGCTGTGAAATCTCACTGGGGGTTCTATCTAAGCCATACAGTGCAGAAGTGAGAGCAGGCAAACCTGTTGTGTAATCTGAAAGCGCAGTCCAACATGCACCATGGTCTCCCTCAGTGACGCAGCGGTAGGTTATCATTTTCTCTCTGTCCACCTTCAGAGACTGCCCGAGAACAGAGCAAGAGTTGCAGGGGCTTGTGGTTCTTTTCATCTTAGAGCCCCTCACAGGGTAACCAGAAGGCTTAGTTGTCACTTTGGGTTGGGAAGTCAGGTAGTTAGAAGTAGTCTTTAATGTGTGACTTTACCAGAACTGAAGAAAGCAAAGGTTTATGCCTTCCATGTGCCTCACAGTCCCTATACTTTCTGTCTGTACCGTACAGTTTTAATGTACTCTGAAATCTTGCGTAACCTGACCGCTGGATGAGATTATATTCTTAAGGATGTCAACAGCCAGCTACTGAAAAGGTTTGCCATCATAAAAGTGCTCCTTTTTGTTCATGCATAATAAATGCATTGATCATAATTCAGCAGGGGGAAAAAAAAAGAAAAAAGCCACTCTGTTACAGTAAAACCATCTGCCCTCTATTTCTTTTGTTCAAAGAAAAAGACATAAAATTGAAGTTCCTTTAAAATTTTGCATGATAACTGTTTCTCTGCTTTCTTTTTCAGGTTTCTCTAATTTGTATGAAAGAGACTTTGACTGATTGAAACCCCCTAGTAAATCTCTAAGCCCTTAACCACTTACTGCTTGCTTGATATAGCATTTGCTGTTGTTTATAGTCTGCTATCCGTGGGATTGGTTTTTGGTGCAATAAAGTACTAAATATCTCATAGAGTTGGATCAACTTGGGTGTTCTGCGGTTAGCATTGTGGTTGTTATGCCTAATTCCCACAGCAGAGAGGGGGAATTAAAGGAAGCATCATAAAGAACAAAAGTTAGTGGATTGCCAGCTGAGTAAAGCCCTCACCATGAACAGGTTTGGGTAATAGCAATATTTCTAAAGGGGAGGGTAATGACACTTAAGTGAGGTTGGTCTTAGTAAGCAGTTGCAGGTCTGGATCCAATAATGTATCATTTACTGCGTCTGGAATAGATCGCTTGAATAAATTAAGTGAACTCTTACCCTGCTGTGAGCTTTCTTGCTGTGTGCTCTGTGCTTATTAGCCTCCTAGCCCCTAGTTTGACCCTATTCCTTTCTTAAATTAATGCATCTCCAATTCCCTAATCTAGCCTTTTTTTTTTTTAATCTCATGTTTCTTTGTTTCCACCTAACTTGAGGAAATAGCTGAGGAGTTTTCGACTGTTTACCCAGAGGCAAAATTAACAGGTGCATTTGGGGTTATTGTGAGGATCATCAGATGCACTGTGGGCTTGGCTCAGCTCCCACTGTGATAAACAAAACAGTATTGTAAATTAATTGAAAACTGACCAAGATGAAAGTATCACTTAACACATAGGCATAGTTTTGAAATTTTATTTTTAATATTTTTCATAGGGACAAAAGGGCATTTCAAAAAGGGCATTTTACCATGTCAGGATCTTATCAGCTATGGTGAAGACAGAAAACACTGATGATCCAGATTTGTTGAGGAGTAGTAGTACACAAAACCAAACCCAAAACCAAACAAACAACAACAAAAATAAAAACAAACCAGCATAACTTTTTAGTGAGTCATAGCATTTTGAGCCATTATCAGCCTAGTTGACAATATAACACTCAGAGATGACTTTTCAGCTTTAGAGTGGTTACTCTTTTATTTAAAATGAATAACACTTTTAACATAGAAATATCCTTACCACTGTACGTACTGATTTTTGACAGACATTCTTCATTTACGATACAGTTGAATGTGCATGAAGGTGCATTTGCTGTCATTTGCCTGATTTAATCTGGAATAATTTAGCAAGCACAGAGCAGAGGGCGAAAAGGTTAAGAAGAAATGTATCATGATTTGTGATATGTCTTCATCCAGGGGTCATTTACAGGAGATTCTAGCCAGTTCCACTTTATATCCAAAGGCTTCTTAGTCGGACAAAATCTCTTTAAGATTCAGCTTCCTCATTGTGAAAACCTAAATCCCCTATTTTTCAGAGAACACTGTCTCCCTCCAAGCACTTCTCGTACTAAAGAAAAAAGGCCTTGAAAAGTTCTTTGTTGAAAGTTTTGTAATTGTTCATGTGCCACAATATGTGAAGGCAGTCTAGTTTACAAAGTACCAGGAAGTTCACGATGAGCTGTTTAGTGACCTTGTGATAATCTGTCATTTCAGTCAGATTCTGTGGCATCAGAGCCTTTTAATGGTCATTTAGAAAACTGATTTCAGTAAGACCAGAAAATAATTACTGCTCTGTTTGGCAGATAAGTATATGCTGGAAGATGAAAGAATTCTTTGGGTATTTCCTTATGATGTCTCACAGTCAACAGATTTTGCAATCTATTATAAAATGATCAGTAGGTAAGCAGCAGCAGCAGCATCAATTCCAAAAAGCTATTTCTCTGTGCTCTGCTTTTAAGTGTTTATTGACTGGCTGATTGTTTTGGGGAGGAATAGGTAGAGCTGCCCTCCAGTGTCTAAAACTCTGGAGTCATTTGCAGTGTGGAGAATGGAGTAGGACTGAAACATCAAGATGACCGTAAGACCTTCATGGTGAAAAGCTGAATGGTGATATAATACATTGCCTTTAGTACGCAGCCCTGTTCTCCACACCTGTACTTTTGCCTGATAACCTCTTCCAAAGTGTGGTTAGGTGTTCCAGATGCTAGCGCAGGTTTGTAAAACTAATCCTTAGAAGATGTGGTTTTAGATGGTCTCCCCTTCTGTAGTATCAAGTGACTTCGGAGGCTAAGCAGGGAGAACACACATTTCAGTTTTCCTGGCCAGTATCAGTAACAGTGATGATCAAGACAAACTGCACTCTGGAGCAGCTGAGGATACTCTCTCCTCTCCTGCATTTTTCTATTAATGCTGATTGATGTAGGTCTGAAATTATTTTGATATCTGTGCTTCACTGCAGGTACCTGTGGCAGCATAGGTTGCACTGAAAGTTGTGTAAGAAGAAATCGGTTTAAGTTAGCTGAAGATAAATAGGATGTTTCCTTGCTTATGATTTCTCCACTCCTTATACCTACATCGACAGGTTTCTCATGTAATTTTATCTTTTCTGTTACTTCATTTCTTGTGTTTATCATCTTTAAAACTGCTACTGGTTTAACGCCTGTTTAGACTGTTCCAGATATTATCTGGGTATCTTACAGTATTCCTACTTAAAAAGGAAGAAAAGACAAAGGACATAGAAAAAAGGGCTGCCTCTGTTCTGATTTTGTAGCCTAAGTGATCAGTGTCACCAGAAAGGAACAGATAGTTGTTTGGACTTGATGAGCTAGTTAAGATATAAAAGCAGCAGCTGAGGGAGTCAGGTATACCTACAAAAGTTAGGACAGTAGTTTTCCTTACAGATCAGGTCAGACTGGAGGTGGAGAGGAATTAGGTATGCTTCCGACTTCACTGGGTTTTGTAATGCTAGGATAAGAGGCTGCTCCTGTCTCCAAGTTCATAAGTTCTGTAGTTTTTACAACATGGTTGTGTGTTCCATCAGGTTCACAGATACTGGTTTGCCTTTAATGCTCCTACTTTACTCTTAATGAAGTTTGAGTAGATCTGCATGGTTCTTTTGGCATCCCTGTGTTACTCAAGATGCTGATTAGGACTGTGATTGCTTCAGAGTTGGCTTCATCTTTGAGATAAGTAAAAAGAGGTAAGAGCATCTCAATTGCCAATCTCCTTAATGTTAGAATTAAATGCTCTTCAGAGTGTATCTCTGTTGGAGACCCCATGCTTTCTTTCATGCTTTTGATCACCATGAAGTAATTCATTTAGATGTCAGGAAGGTTAATTAATATATCACTGAAATTGACATGGACACTGTTCAGTTGCAGAGCTATTGCTCTGTGTACTATCGAGACTCAAGCCTTGCTATAATGTTTACTTTTTCCTCTCAGTCAAGAATTTCTTCCAGCTGTAAAGAACGAAACATGGTATGGTTTACATTTTTATAATTGAAGATTAAACACACATCCATAGATATAGGAACATCATTTACAGAAATTTATGGACAAACTGATACATATTTGAGTGTTTTTTATTATTATTATTTTGACTTATCAGAACACTTCTCATATCCTTGAGAATTACTTACGTTAGTCCTATTTATGCACTCATTTACTCTAGAAATGCAAAATGCTTTGCAGAACTGGTGATTTTTACCTGTGTTTTATGCAAGGGTAAAGTGAACCAAAGCAAATAAAAGCTGTCAGCAGTTTTTGCTGCCTTTAATAAGGGACTTGATTTTGTCTGTGCTTTCATTAGTGGGTCACTCAAATGTTGCAAATACTCTGCAGGTCTTCAGGTTTTTTCCCTCAAATTGATGCTTAAGTGTCATGCAGAGTAATACTGGGATGGAGACTACTGACTGAACAGCTATATTGTCTCAGAAATGTCTGTAGCATGTTGAGAGCTGCTCTAATCTTACCAAATGAAAGTCATATATTCTGGGAGCTATCCTTGTGCAACATAGTTGCCAATAATTCATTCTTCTACAGTAATAAATTTGACTGTGCCCATGTTAGAAGGCAGGGGGAACAATCAAATGTGGTTTTGAATATGAGTAGTTCCATTAATAAATTTATATATAGAATTCAGAAATTGCAGAACAAACAGAGCATATGTCGTCTGTGTTCCTATGTCTGAAGCATGTTTTGGACTTCCAGAAAGACATCATCACACTGTAAATTATCCTGCTAAGGATGAAATATAAGACAAAATTCAAATATAAGACAAGTAGCATAGATACTTTCAAGAGAACCAACAAAAACCAGAAGCAAGGAAGATGTTGGGAAAAATGTCTAAATAGCAAAATATGACCAGATCAGTTAGGATTAAATGAAGTCAAGCAGTCCCTTACAATCTGAATTATTCTATAATTCTCTGATCATTATGTAATCTGGATGCTTTCTTAAAATTAGATAAATGAAAGGAATTGCTTGGGGAAATAAAATACAGTATTTTTTCAGCATTCTCATGGACTTGTCTGGGCTTCCAACCTACCACTTCTTGCTCTCAAAGTGAGGTTTATGTTAGTGTTTGCATGAAATCTGATTCAACAGAAGGACTTGATCCTATAGATACTTGCAGTTCACAACTATGTACATGGAACCAGTATGTCCTTTCCTGCCTTGCAAACTATTGAATACAGGATCAAACCCCAGAACAGTACCTTAAAGTACCTCTGAAAAAGTATCCACACAGCATACATTTTATCAGAGCCCTGGTATTTCTGTCTTGTGTGTTAAAAGCATACTATCAAATACAGTGTAGTTCTTTGAAGCTGTATCTTAAGAGGGGAAATTATATTCATTCAGTAGGGTAAGAGTCATCTTGTTCTACAGTGTTGTTTTTTTAAAAACTTTACTGTGGTTTTTAGAAATAGCTGAAGGGAGGAATGAATAGTCACTCTCAGCAGAGAATACCGGAGTTTGAATTCCCTGATACATTCCAGTGATGTTGAATAATCATTTCATCTTCCTTTGTGTGTGGGGGTATGTGTGTGTTTTTGAGGGCCATAAGGTATTTCATTTACCTAGTGGAAGGAAGCTTTATGTATTTATTTATGAGAGAAAAAAAAAATCATATTAAAATGCTTTAGTTTACAGGTAATGCATACAATTAATATGCAGATTTAAAGGCAGTATCTAGACTGGTGCTTTTTAAAAACACATAGTGGAGAGTGCAAATTACCTGCAAATTAAACACTTTTGTAAGTAAGATGACTAAATGCAAATAAATACTTAACTTGCAAACTTCTTAATGTTTTGTGCAGCGGCTTGGATTTTGGAGGGGAAGTAGTGAGGTTAGGTTGCGCAGTCTTGAGCCAGGTTGCTGATTAACTGTCTTCAAGGAATATTCTTAAGCTAATACGTCTGCTGAACACTACTAATAAGTTGCACTATGTATGTCAGTGGCTATGCTCCTACAAAGACTTGCATGTATGTTTAAAGCTGCTACGTGTGAGCATTCCCCTCAAGGTTACAACTCACACTGAGTAAAATCAAGGGTAACTATAAGTCATCTTAGGTTCATGTATGTGCATGTACATATGCAAACACTATAAACTGCCGTATGCTATGCTTTTAAAATGCCTGTTTACAGCTGAGTGGTGTTTTCCTTTGCTGTTCACCAGGTTCTTTACGTTTAGCGTAAGCTATAGCAGTGCTGGCAGCGGAGAGGAAAGTTTATGTATCTTAAACTAGGCAGGCTGCTTTTATCAGGGAAGATTTTAGGTTGTCTAGTAATCTGCTATGATCCAAAGCAAAGATCATATTGTACTAACTCTCAAAAGCCTTTTGGGGGAAGCACAGCAGACCCCAGCCATTGCACAAGATTTTACTTCTCTGAATTCTTTCTCCAGCTCTATGCAGAATCAGGAAGCTTTGGTGGCCATGCAAAGGCCCTAGGTATCCACTTCAAATTCTGCTCCCAAACCTGGAGCCCTTGCCAGTAGACATTGCCTCTGGGAGGATGCATGTTACCCTTTCTCCCCCTGCATGGGTGGCTTTTCTAGGGCCATTAGCTGATAGAGAGAAGCATCTGGAGGATTTCTTGCAACTTGAAGAAACATTAACTCTGAGAAGTTGTGTTGTTTGAAGTATGGCTACTCCCTGGTACTGTCATCTTCTCACCCATGGGAACTTGACCTCATGGAAAAGCTTGTGTGGGCTCAGTGTCATCATTTAAACATGTCAGAGAATTGTTGTTCTTCACCCTGCACTCCGTTCTTGTTACCAGAGAGGAACACTGAGCCCGTAATCAGTAACAGAAATCTTGCTTGATGCTCCTGTTAATAAACATTGCACATAATGGAGTTTATTGTCCCTCTGATGCAAATCATCCTCTAACACAGTAAAAATACAGTTAGCAGATACTGACTGTACCACACAGTTCACCGCAACAGTATACTTGTTTGTTTGTTTGTTTGTTTGGTTTGTTTTTTAAATTATGTTTTAAAGTGGAAATTAAACATTCCCTTTTCATGGGAGGGAAAAGATGTATCTGATTTAGAATGACTGGAGTAGTAAGTCATGGGCAGAATGATGGATCTGAGATATACTTGAAGGGATAATTGTACACAACCAGTAAAGCTGGTAAATATTTAAGGGTCATGGGTTAAATGTCAGAGCCACAGTACTTGAGCTCAACTCCATAAAGTATCAAGAATGACTGGTAATTAAATCCAGGGTATATTTCACCAAGGGGAAATAAATTTGACAGCTAACAACCAATACTGGATTACCACCTCTCAGAGGTTAGGGATCATGCTAGTAATTGTAGGTGGTTTACAGTTGTTAACATAATAGTAATAGGTAGAATGATTGCTTACTCGTAGACATCACAATACCAAGCAAAACTAAATCTTCTGTCTGTTAACAAGAAGTCCGCTAATCATTACAGTGACTTCATTTTACTTCACTCAGCATTTTACTGTTTAAAATAAACATCCTTAGGCTGTTCCTGCTTGAATCTTGAAAGTGAATGTAATCATGATACAATGTCCTCAACTCTTTGCTGAAGTTGAATGTAAAGAACATTTAAAGCTGTAATAGAAAAGTGACTTTATAATGTCTTTTTCTGAGTTGTTTTACATTTGGAAAGCAACATGAATATATATGTCTGCATTTAATGACTGTGACAAGTTCCTTTCTTTCCCTGCCTCTGCTCCCAAGCATATTTTTACCACTGGATAAACCTCTTTTGAATATGCTCTCCTTGCTAATCTGCTAAGACCTTGCATGTATGGAACGTTTTAATCAAAATTTTCAGATACATTTAAACATGGTTGATAATTAATGTGGTTTCGTGTACTGGAAACTGATGCACAATACATCTGATGCAGGTTTTATTAATTGCAAAGTTTCCTGTGTTGTATTTTAGGTGATCACGTAAACTAGACACCAGTTTCTTCTCAGCAGGACTCACTGTTCAGTAGGTTTTATATTTGTCTGCAGACGGAAGTGCTCAGCAAGGTCTGGCTGGAGAAAAGATTCATTTGCAAGGTTTGAGGGCAGAGGTGGGAACATTATGTAATACTAGAATAGAGCAAAGAGCTTCCAAAATGTTTAGACAAGTGATGTGGCAGCCCCAAAAACTTTCTCACACCCCTTCTTTAAAGCAAGTAATTTCTGTAGTGAAGACCCCATTATTTTGAGAATCTGGGAAGAGAAACTTCTCTACTCCAATTTGACCCATTGTCCCTTTAGTGTTTTGAATCACCAAAGGTTTGTTGCAATCATGTTCAACTTGCAGAGAATGATCTATTTGGGTGAAAAGGCATTTGCCTTTTCACATGTACAAGAAGCATAATTTTTCACGTGTGTACCAAACAGGATTTGAGAGGAAGAATGCAAACTAAGCCAAATTTATGTAATCATAAGAAAGTGTCAGGAATAAAAAGCTGACTGAAGGTGTATAAGTGTAGCACTGAAAAAATTCCTAGCCCTTTTCAATAAGTCTTAAGCATAGGTCTTTATGCTCAGATTGACCAGCAATGGCAGAGATAGGGGAGTGACGTGAAAGCTTGACTGCTGCTTGTAATGGAACAGGATGTGTTGGTCTTCAGTAATTCAGTTCCTTCTGGCAGCTTGTGCTGTGTTGCAGGTTGACAGCACTAATTTGGACTAAGTTAACTGGAGTGGTACTCATGTAAGCGGCAGTGAAGACAAAGCAACTTACTGTCAGCAGCATGAATAAATTGAAGTAAATCCCTGTACACTTGCAGGTCTTTCTGCATTTTTGGCAGAATCCTCCTACTTACGGTAATAGAGGACACAGTTTGTATTTTCTCACCTCCCAGAGGTAAAACTCTTTGAGAACAACCTTGACTCAAGTGTGCAAAATTAGATGATTTGTAACAAACTGGAGCAATTTTATTTATTTGTTTAGGGGGAGGTTGTTTGTTTTGAGGGTTCTTGGGTTTTTTAATCCTTTCCTGTACCAGCAGACTTCCTGCTGGGACAGAAAGTTTCTCCGGGTTCCTTGGGGAAAGAGCGGGTTTGTGTTTGTGTCCTCCAAGTGACAGCGACCTGTCACTGACATCAATGCTGCTGTTCTCACTTGCTGCCTTCTTCTCTTCCTCTTCCTTGCTGTTCCTCTTGCTTGTTCCACCCCACCCCCCACCCACCTTTCTCTCCTCTGCAGCCGTTCAGCTGTGGGCAGTCGTAATGCATGGCACAGCCCTTGGTTTGTCTTTCAGGTCCTCCTGTTTCCTCCTTGTGAGGCCCAGAGGTATCCAACGTCTGCAGTCGTTTCAGGTCTTCCTTTCAGAGAGTCAAAAGCCAATGTGGAGATCCTGTCCAGACCTGTGGGAAAGTGCAGCCCAGCAATAGCTATTAATACTGTTCCTTTCCCACTCCTTCTGAAAGGAACTCCCAACAGGAAGGTTTCAGCGGTCTGCACAACTTCGCGGCTTCGCTTTAACTCTTTGGCTCCTACATCATTAAGCTGCCTCAACAAAGCTGCCTTGGCTTTTTGTTTGCCAAATGTTCATTGTCTCTTGAAATAATTGCTAGCAGAGGTTTACCATTAGGAACATTTACAACAGCATTTTTCCCACTTCTCCCCAGGGAGGTGTTAGTAGTGCTTGATTCAGAGATTACCGATGTTGACTTCAGTATTTGGAAATATGTCTTGACTGTCATCAAGGTTAATAAAAACACTTTAAAGGATAGTAGCAACAGGTTAGTTTGGCTTACTAGTAAATGGTCGCAATGTGTGAAGCGGTTTGCATGTTAACCTTTTTGGAGTGTAGTTTGCTCTGTTCCTTGGGGGTTTGCCCTCCCTCAACCTACATGTTTAACTTAATGAGATACCACACGTGCACTGCAAGGGAAGAATGGAGCTTCTCATTGCTTTATGGTAATTGCTATCAGCCTGCTTTGCGTTTGACACGTAGGACAGAACTGCCTCTTCTGGCCTCTCTTATATGAGCTCTACATAAAAAAATGTAGCAAAAAATATAGCATAAAAAAATGTTTATCGCTGCTACATAGGGTAAGCCACCTGAAGAGATGGTTAATTTTAGATATATTACAACATGCCAACCATTCATGATATAGTCACTGAAATGCTAACACTACAAGTTCTCTCTAGGGGCTTTTTTTTGTTATTGTTGTTTTCAATTTTTGCTCGTTTTTTCCTCCCTCTTGGAAACAAAAATAATTTACTTGGTTTAACTTTTGTTTAGAGTCCTATTCTAATTGAGGTCATCCTAGTTTTTGGGGCTGGGCACCATTATAACCTCATTTGCATCTTAACATGAAAAGAGAGCATTTCATGTATAAAACTGTAAGGCTGGGTTTGTCCCTCTTATCCTGTTTTAACATCTGTGCTTATTTTTCAGACCTGCTTTTAGAATTTATTTATATAGATCTGTGTAAGAACTGATTTGTGAATGTAACTGTTAGCCCAGTTATTGGTAAAATGTCTTTTAACAATACATTCTTAGTGGTTGGTGCTTAAACAGTGAAAAGTAATAAACATTATAATAGCACTTTACTTGCACATTCCTGGGTTTTGGTTTTGTTTTATTTTTAATTTTAGGATGAACTAGCCACTTTTAAAAATGTATTAGAAGATACAGGTTGTTAGCAGTGGCACCATGATTAGAGTATCCCAAACACATAAGTCTGAACCGTACTGTGCTTTTTGTAACTCTGATGGAGTTTTTGGGTTACTCCATTCTTCCACAATCCTTTCCTTTAAACCTCCTAAGAAAAACGGGAATGCTGCCTAAAACTGTGTACCTAAAAAGCACAAATTAAAATGCTGCTTCTCTTTTTATTAAAAAAAACAAAACCAAAAAAAAACCCCACACCACAAAAGGCACACATCCATGTTCTTTGTGGAAAACTAAATTATGTAAAAAAAAAAAAATAAATGCTACTTAAGAGGAAATGTAACAGATGAAGTATAAAGAGTTTTACTTCCTGTATTTTGATTTTTAACCTTTCCCAAACTTTCTCTATTGTAAAGTTAAAACAAAGTCTTATCAGCAAGTGCCATATAGCAGCAGCTGGATAGCATTAGAGCCCTCTGTACAAGCTATTCTTCTTCATTACCTTTTTCATGACAGCTCTTACTTTGCACAAAAAATGTTACTTTGTATTGAAGATTTATGTAATTTAGGTGTCTTCCATTCTGAACTGAAGCATGGCTGTAGTGGAAATGAAGGGGTTTACAAGTAAAGTCCATAGAAATTTATGGGAGAAAAAAAGATGAAATGTACAAAGTTTAGTGGAAAACATGCATTTATACAAGGACTTTAATGAGTCCCCTTTCCCTGGCTCTGCCTTGAATCATCTCTCCTCCCATCATTTCATGTTAGTGAAAAAAGACTATTATTTTTGTTGGTTCAGAGAGGGTGTTTGATGGCAAATCTGTTTGTGGTTTCTGCGTGCATTAAAACTAAATAATCTGATGTGTGCATTCCTGTTAGAGCAAAAATGGCATATGCTCTTGTTCATTACCTGATAAACTAATGTGGTTAATCTCTAACTTCTAATGTTTATTTTTAATGTCTGTAATTTATTTAAATAGTAATTTAAATTTGGAGCCAGAATAGTGGTGTGCTACTAGCACAGCACTCAGCCCCGGAGGAAGCAAACTACATCTTTGAATTTTACCTCTAACACTGCCCTAAGGAGCATGGGAGAGCTGGACAAGTGTTACCCGTATTCCTTAGGGTGAGAAGGCATTGGTTTGTGTTCCACTTCCCAATGACTAGATTGGTTTGGGATTTTTTCTGATTAAATATTTTCTCTCGGGGGGAAAAAAAAATTGCTTTGTTTAAATCGTGTGTTTGGAAAAGCATACAAATTTCAGTGGTGGTCAAAAAAAATGGATTCACGTTGTCACTACCTCCACCAGCACTGCCAATTTTAGACCAATGACTGCTCAAGGTTCAGTCCTGCATTACAGCAGTATATATTACCATATTGCTGGATATTCTAAAATAGGTATTTACAGTTCTATTCCATAGGCATCTTTTTGCAAGCAATGACTTGGTCTCCCATATGCTACCTGAAACCTCTGGTCTGTGGTCTGTAAAGCTATATGCTCTTTGGTCCAAAAGGTAGGAAAATATTTATACAAAAGTATCACGACTCCAACAAAAAATACTTATGGGACAGCCTGAGAATAACCACTAAGATATTAAAAGGACACATCTGAAGAGCTAGGTTTCAAGCTCCTGATGATTTTTCAGTGGACTAGGGGTTTAAGAAATGGATGAGGACTCCCTATGCATTGGGCAACAGGTGGTTCTAAGATAAGTCTCTCCTGGGGCCACTAGTTTGTTTTGCCTTCCCTTTCCCAAGTTCAAGAGGCTCAGGTTCGTACCTGCATAAAGTGGGAAGGCCTTACTTAACATTACAGAAAGGAACAAGAAAGTGATTTCTCACCCTGATTGGCCCTTGCAGCTGTTCTGAGAGTGCATTTTCTTACTGTAAATATGCTCCAAGAGAGACCTTTGTGCAGCACGTGGTCATGCTGACGTTCATCAGAGAAGCAGAGAACAGTAGTGATATCTTAAGGGGAAAAACCTTCCCTGAAAATTAACTTCTTTATACTCCCCTGTTTCAAAACAAGTATTAATGTTTGCTGATTAGGGGACCAGACTAGAAGAAGCCTACATTTGGTATTTCACATTTGATTGTGTGTTTAGGCTGGTTTCCTAAAGAAACAATGTTTAGGCAGGTTTCCTAAAGAAACAACGTTTGGGCAATCACACTTTTTCTGTACCTTCCACTTCCCCAGGGTTTTTGAACCTGCTAGACAATTTCAAATGAGAGTCTCAAAGGTAATTAATTTTCTTTAAGTCTGAAAATCAGTGTCTGGGAAAGGGCAAGGAACTGAAATGAATGCCTCACTTAAGGGAATGGTAAGTACAACTTTGTTGTTGTCCATTCTGTTTAACAGGAGTTGCCTGGTTGGGCAGCATACACCTATGCACTCACCTGGCTCTAGCAGAGTCTGTCTTACGCCTGGGGAGGTGCTATACGGAATGTAAAATGAGCAGGAGCTGTTGGAGGAGTGAGGGAGCAGCTGGGATGGGGAAGGAAATTAAAAAGTATAAATCTGTGACAAGATAGGCATTATTAATTCTGTTGCTCACAGGACAAATTGTTGCAAGAGTGAATTTCACAGGGAGAATTGCTAGTCTCCGTACTTTATGAAAGTTCCATCAGCTCTGGGGCAATTACACCTTTCTAGGCTGTGACAGCACAGCCTGTATTTGCCACTTGCCTGGTAATTTTGACTGTAACTTGATACCTTACACAGGAATTTGGACAATACCAGGCTGAGCAGTTGCACTTCCTGTAGCTAAATCCTTTCAAGGGTGGCCAAAATATATTTATTTTTAAGACTTTTCCTGGAGCTTTGGATTCTTGTGCATCTACTCTTCAGTTTACACCTGTGCATTTGAGTTCTGGTTGTTGCGTCATTTCCCAGGTACTTCTCTAGTTTAGGCAAGATGACTGACAGCTGTCTTTGTCTGCCAGTGCTATCATTTGTTAATCCAGAGAGACAGACTCTCCAGCACTCTCCACCTGCAAACAATAAACTGTCGCCATCATTGTGTAATTACTTTTATTTTTTAGCATGATTTAAAATAGATATTAGTATTTGCATGGCTTGTAAATGTGAAATACATAATACTGTCATCATGTAGAGGCCAGATGATCAGTATTATGTTAGCTTTGCTTTTTTTCCATGCTACCATTTTTGTATCTATTCATTTGAAAACCTTCTTCAACAGATGTCGCATGTTACAGTCTGATGGCTGCCAAACTCCAGCTGCAAACTTCTTGAGGCCAAGACCCTCTTCTGAAACTCTTTGTCGTTTCAAGCTCAGTCATATATTCAAGGACAGTCATCCAGCCTATAAAGGTCTTCAGGGAAAAAATAAAGAAAGTTGGGAAAGAGAAATCACACCCAAAGAGAGACTCAGAAGTCTGAAAATGTTTCAGTGCATCTGTCCTATTTTTGAAAGAACTAAATGATTTTAGAATTGCTTGTTCCTTTCTGTCAGGATGTCAGTCCTGCAATCCATACCACTTCAATCTCTCCTTTTTAATTTTTTCACTTTTGTTAAAAGTCTTATTTATCTCAGGCTTTCCTTGTGCTCTGTTCCTCTTTGTTGTTGCAGGGTGATTAATTCCTGTGTAGAAGTGGGATGAAGACTCTGTCAGCTGAGTCTGGGTCCTTATAGTTACTGGAAACAGGTTTGGGACTTTGGAACAGCAGGTGTCCTAAATCACCCAAAGCAGTGTTCTCTTTCTAGGGGAGTTCAGCTGGGACTCATTAATCTTTACTCATCAACCAGGTTTCTGTGCTTTGCTCTTCTTGGTCCTGGCACCACAGTGAGTGACAGCTTGAAAAGGCTGGAATGTTCTTACTAAAAACATTAAATGGAAACAGGAAGGAAATGCAAAAAATGAGAGAGAGAGTTTGTTTTCTACTGGGAGGTAGGAACAAGACTCACTGGTCAAAGAAAGTCATTTGGCTTCCAGAGCATTCTTCTGGAAACCTGCTTGAACAAAGACCAGCAGAGTGATAGACATGAAGTGCCAATGTTTTCCTACCCAGAGGGAAAATACAGTGAGGTGAACTAAAATAGCAAAAGTATTGTGTGCAAGTCAGTTTATATATATGCTAAAGAAACATCAGACCAGAGATATATCAGGTTAAGACTCCAGCTGGTCTACAGATGAAATGAGAGAGATTAGAGAAATGTGACATCACAGAGGATGACAAGGAAATCTTGAGAGTAACTAGTATGAAAATACTGAACTTTCAATGGTGTATTAATTATTCATAGCTACTGCCATGCTGGCTCAAACCAGAATTTCATCTTGCTAAACACCCTGTCACTGGCCAATAATGAAAGCTTGGGAAAAAAGCAGAGGAACAAGGAAAGCTTATAAGTGATCCTTCCCAACTTCCACAATGAGCAAGTGTATTTTTCAAGGGCCTGACTTAGTTTCAGCACTTAGGTATGGAATTATATTTCTTAATCTCTGTGAGATTACCTGAAGTAAAAAAAAAAAAAAAAATAAAGACATAATTGTTTGTAGCCGAGATGTTGGAAGATTGTCTGAGCAGAGAGAACACATGTAGGAGCATCTCATGTAAAAGAAGATATTTCATTTGTTTGAGTGGCATGGCAGTAAAGCCAAAAGTAGATACAGTACATATATTGGAGAGCATGGTACGCATGCAACAAATGCTGAATATGAACTTTTCTTTAGCTATAATGAACACTGTAGAACACCCTAAGCTATTCTGCAGCTCAGTCAATTACAGAATGGTATGATTCGGTTCTAACTCTCACCAGTACTAAAAGCAGTATTCTCTTATCAACAAAAAATTTTCCCACTTACACTAGAGTGTTCAAAGTAGAATCTTGGTACATTTTAGCTTTGGGTTTTAGATGAGTTAGATCAGGCTTCATGTTAAATTTCTATTAGATTTGGGCAAGCCAAAGAATTATTTGAAATTTAGTATTGCTTTGACAGCAGAAAGAAGAAATAATCCTGACTTTGTTACTGGAGGAGTGAGCATGTTCAGGTCACAGAAATAGGATTTTTCCTTTTCTGGTTCTTCTGTTTTTCTGTAGAAAATTTAATGCTTTAGTTGTGTAATTCATCATTCTGTGATGATTTCCTCTGATTTTTAGCTGTCATTAAATGACTTAATTCCTGAATGAATAGAATGTTTATGTGAAATATTAACATGTTGTTATTGGCTCATCAGATCTTGTCAGGCAGATATATTTCTGCCTTGACCCACAAAATTTTGAGCAATCCTGTCAGAGATCTTGCCATTATTAATACTTTCCAAAAAACTAATCAGACAGGAAATGCTAATTAGCATATATTTGTAAAGAGTTAATATATCAGCACGCTTATGCTTTAATATTTATACAATTTAACTGACTACTTTTTTCCAAGGGTTTGGTTGTTGGCTTTTTTTTTCCCCTCAGGAGACATGAAGAAGATACTATGTCTACTTCATTCCATCTTTGTTGTTATCTTCCTTAATTATTAAAAGGTGGCCATTCATGGGTAACAGTTTGCAGCATACTTTTCCTGTTTAAGTCATTCAGATTCCTTTTGGAAGAGTATAGGTCAACAAAAATGCATGTCAGTAACTTTCATAAAGCAGGTGTGTCAGGAACCTAATGGTTTGTGCTTTCATTTCAAGAAATTTACAGTTTAATTACAACACACTCAGCTCTCAGCGAGAGAGAGAAAAAAAAAACAACTGAGAAAAGACAAAAAAGGCTTTGTAATCCTGTGCTGTGTTCAGGGTTTAGATCTCGCCTTGTAAAAGTTTTTATTGCAGCCTCCTCCTCCACTTGTGCCATGAAACAGTGAATCACTCCTTCATGTCTCTAAGTACAACTGCAGCTCTCATGTTTTATCCTGACACCTCCTAGATGAGCTTTCCATACCAGGGAAAGGGAGGACATATGATGCTTCTAATATTATTCTGACGCCTCCCCTTCTCAGAGGAGTCAACCTTGCTGGCTGCCTTGGCTGTGAATCCCAGCATGAGGCCACATTCAGGGTGATTAATGTATGCAGGGGCTCAAACCACCCCTCAGCTTCTTCCAGGGCATTCATTCTCATGGCATAACATTTCACGTATTCAGCTGTAGGATGACCTGGGCAGAGGCCCAGTGGCGCCAATAATTTTCCATCCTTTGTACGAGTGTCCAGAGGAACGAGTCCAAAGCAACTGACAGCGGCCTCCCTCATTGCTGCTAATGATCTTCGGTAGTTGAAGACTTCGTTCCTTGTGTGGCCCGCACACCTTACTGCATAAATGGGTGATCTGTATTGTGGCTAAGGAGACAGAAAATGTTAACTCTTCTTCCTTAGCGGGTTTTACATTAGCCTTCCCTTTGGTGCTCCACTGAGTTTTACTTTGGCTAAATACAACAAAACCTAATTTAGCAAACTTCCCCTTCCCCCTTTCTTTTAGTATTTATACATATACTGCTCTTAAAATGTAGTATTTTAATAACCTGCCTGTTTTAAGAAAAAATACTGAATTTCACTTGAACAAGAACACTTCTGTATTAACATAATAGTCATCTTAAATAATGAGAACACAATTGTGCCCATAGGATGAGGCAACTGACTGAGAGAAATTTCCCCTGTTACTCTGCATGTGAATGTTTCAAATTACTTTAATAACAGGGCAATGGACACAATGAGAAATGCATAATAAGAAGGTATCTTATCCAAAGCAAATAATGGCTGCACACTCCTCAGTAGCTGAAAAAGAGGGAAATGTATAATGAAATGCAGGAAAAAGCATGAGGGAATGTCTCATTAGCTAAAACACTACCTTAAGCTTAGACAAGGTCTGTATGTATAGATAAGCTTTTCTGAGGCAACCTAATACAGTTGGAAGCAGTAGCAAAGGTTTTGATCTTGTTTTAAATTTTTTTTTACTTCCTACAAAAATGGTAATCAGAAGTGGTAATTAAGCCTTGACTGTCCAACTACTTGGTTTGTGGCATCTAGAAGAAAAGCTGGTCCTGAAAAATCTTCATAAAGGTCACAGTTAGTCTTGGAAACTCATTGATGTAGTTCTCAAGACAGATGAACTGTAGAGTACTGTCCTGAGTTCAGCTACAGCAGTCATTTTTTCTCCTTCTTAGTAGCTGGTGCAGTGCTGTGGTTTTGACTTTCAGCCTGGGAACAACGCTGATAACACCGATGTTTTTAGTTGTTGCTCAGTAATGTTTACTCTGACCAAGGACTTTCTCAGTCTCATGCTCTGCCAGAGAGGAGGAGAAGCTGGGAGGAAGCAGAGACAGGACACCTGACCCAAACTGGCCAAAGGGCTATTCCATACCACAGCACGTCATGTCCAATATGGAAACTGGGGAGAGTTACGCGGAAGGCCCAGATCGCTGCTGGGGTCAGGCTGGGTATTGGTCAGAGGTTGGTGAGCAGTTGTGTCCTCTCCCTTTGTTATTCCTCTTACCATTATTATTGGTAGCAGCAGTGGTTTGTATTATACCTTAGTTACTGGAGTGCTGTTATCTCAACCCGTGGGAGTTACATTCCTCCGATTCTCCTCCCCATCCCTGCGGGAGCAAGGGGAGGAAGGAAGAGGGGGGGGAGAGTGAGCAAGCAGCTGCGTGGTTCCAAGTTGCCAGCTGGGCTTGAACCAGAACAAGTATACAGCCGGAAAGCACCTGAGAGCCAGCTACATGAATTTCTGCTGCAGAGAAGGACTTGGGGGTGTTGGTTGAAGAGAAACTGAACATGAGCCAGCTTCAGTATGTGCTCACGGCCCAGAAACCAACCGTATCCTGGGCTGCATCAAAAGAAGTGTGACCAGCAAGTTGAAGGAGGTGATCCTGTCCCTCTACTCTGCTCTCGTGAGACCTCACTTGGAGTATTGTGTCCAGTTCTGCTGTCCTCAACATAAAAAGGACATGGAACTGCTGGAGCAAGTCCAGATGATGATAACGGGGCTCGAGCACCTCCTGTATGAAGACAGGCTGAGAAAGCTGGGCTGTTCAGCCTGGTGAAGAGAAGGCTGCGTGGAGACCTTATAGCAGCCTTCCAGTACCTGAAGGGAGCCTATAAGGATGCTGGAGAGAGACTCTTCATTAGGGACTGTAGTGGTAGGACAGGGGTAATGGGTTTAAACTTAAACAGGAGAAGTTCAGGTTAGATGTAAGGAAGAAGTTCTTTACTGTGAGGGTGGTGAGGCACTGGAATGGGTTGTCCGAAGAAGTGGTAAATGCTCCATCCCTGACAGTGTTCAAGGCCAGGTTGGACAGAGCCTTGGGTTACATGGTTTAATGTGAGGTGTCCCTGCTCAGGGCAGGGGGATTGGAAGTAGCTGATGTTAAGGTCCCTTCCAACCCTAACTATTCTATGATTTAAGCCAATGAAGCCCACCACGTTGTTTTAGCTGTGCAATTGCAGCACCTGGATGATGCTCTCTTCAAGCAACTGGAGAGTGCTTTGGCTGCCTATGCTGTCTCTGGTACCTTTCCCAGAGTGAGATTTCTAGGAAATTAGTAAAGGTCTTGAGATTACCTGAAGCGATGACATCAGTGGAAGAAACTGGCGAGTCCCTCAATTTTCTTACCGCAGCTGGAGGTAGATAGATAAACTGAGACTGTGTTGGAAAATGGGGGATGTACATCACTCATGTACACAAATTTATTCACAGATGTGGAGGAGGGCATCTTGTTTCCTGTGTTCCATCAGTGCTACACCCTGTTTTCATCTCAATAAAGATGGGGTCTTTTCCTAAAAGCAGCTTTAAAGGTCACTGATGTTACACATATTTCTCAGGGTTTTTTTTCCTGAGCCAGGCCCAGGTATAGAAAGGATATGTAAAATTCATCTCTTGCTAGAAATGTATCTTGACTGGGGAAATTGAAAGATGTTGCTATATTTCTGGATAGATATTTGCATATAGTTGAACTTGCTGTAGTGCAGAATTCCTCAGCCTCTCTTAACTTTTGTAGGCTCATCTCCAATAAAACCAGGGACATGGTGAACGTTCCCAGGAAAGCAGAAAGCTGCCTGTATTTCTGTTTCCCAAGGAGAAGCTCCCCTCAGCTACAATCTGCGGCCCAGAGAGCCCATGGGAAAAGTCTGCATGAAAGCGTTTCATGTAGAGCCAGATGCTTCAAGCCCTTAAGCAAGTGGCCTTTGATTTTACTAGGGATATTGTGACTTTATGTGATCACCTCCGGAGAGCGTAACTGGTGTCTAAGAGGGAGATATACTATAAAATACTCACCAGAAAAAGACTTGTGCAGAAAATTAAACTATTGTTTATTACTGGGAGGTTGAGGGAGAAATAGAAATGTGATATCAGACATAGAATCCTTATCTCTGATACCAGTAAACTTTTCTCAGCCCAGTTTACTGGAGTACTTCAGTATGTATGTGTGTGTTTTGGTTTTATTTTTTTTTAATTCTCTTTTAAAGGATAATGGAGCTAACATAGTGTATCACATCCCTGCACTAGATTTAGATATCTTTAGAGTAAAAGATTAAAAATTAGGAAAATGTAGTGAATACAGTTTGAAAAGACAGAAAATACAGATCTTAACTTCTTGCCTATTAAGCTTTCTCTGTCTTTAAAAGATGGACTTTCTGCGAATTTTGAAGGACTATTGGGAAGCTTATAGGAAATTTTTTAGGGGGTGAGGAGAAGTTTGTACTGGGAACAACAGAAGTAGCCCCGCATGCACAGTTAATGTAAAACCAAAGAAAGACAACCGAAGACCTGTTAATAAGCATACAATCTTCAAAAAGACCTCTCTCCTGCTCAGCTGACTTCAGTTTGGTCCTGCATCTATAGCTGATTAAACACGAAATATATTCACTAAATTCAAGGTAGCCTGTTAACATTAACAATAGGTCAAGCTAGCATTTTTCTAATTTTGCCATTTATGTGCTAAGCGAGCAAAATGAGTTCTTAAATTACTGCTTAACAGAAATGTTATTCCACACTGCCCTATGAAAGCCTAAGAATTTTTAAGTGTTAAAAGATTAGCTAGTCTAAGAAGTGAAATGTCTCTGGATAGAAGAGAATCCACAGCAAAGAAGCAGTGTTGGTCTCAGACTGCTTTGTACAGTGTGGCTAAAATTAAAGACGTTTCCAGTAATTTCTTTACTTCCCAGGGCCAATCTAATAACAATCTGATTTTTCTGATGGTATAAGTCTGATATCCTGGGCCTTTGTGGCCATGAATATTGAAAAATATTCAAGCCAATTTAAAAAGCAATTGCTTTAAAATGGCATGTCCTAGAGAATCAAGTTTTTTGTCTCCTAATTTACAGAAATTCCAAACAATAAATAATATTTACAATAACTTTTAACTCTCATACTCTGTGCATTGATGCACCAAACATTTACATAGTTAAAGTAGTTCCCACTAGAGTTCTTGGGATTATTCATTTATTTAAGTATTCATCTGACGACATTTGCAGGATCAGAGACTTTGCTGGCTTTTTTACTGGGCTCCTTTTAGTCTATTCTATATTCTCATCCTTACATCTTTGCCTCTATAATGCTTTAAAATGAACATTTCAATTGCTTTCATTGTAGCAGTCCCGCTTAGAGAGTGTGTGTAAACAAAATATGTGAAGTTTATTTTTCCTTCTTTTTTTGGGGGGATGGGGAGTAGAGGGGAAGAGACAGAGGATCTTCTTCCCAAACTAAACCTGCTATCCTGAAGTCAGTAAAGATTGAGCCCAATGTTCTCTGACAGGTACAGCTTTAGTGTGATTTTTATTTTCTTATAATATAATTTTTCCATCTTTAAGTAATTTAAATATTTTTAATTACAACCTTTCATAAACAGGCATGATATTACCAACATTTAATTTAGTAAATATTTCCATGTAAAGAAGTTTCCTTTAATTACTTTAAGAATAAATTAGCTGTTGTTTCTTATGAAAATAGACAAAAAAATATTCCTATATAATACAGCAGATAGTGATGGATAGATAAAGGTGCATGCAACTAAAAGGCAAAGCACTAAAACATTTCCAGAGACGTGCAATTTTATCATTGTCAGAAATGTAAAAGGTTTTCTTTTCTAAATTCTGTTTGTAGCTAAAATTATACTGGTTTGGTTTCACTAAGCAAATTTTTTCCTTCACTGCTCTTACTGTAGGGATTTTGAGTGCCTTAGTGACTTTTAAACTCGAGTGATGAATGAAATATGGAATCAGATTGTTCAGTTCTGTAGAAGCTAATGGTTACTGCTGTTGTTACATCAATTAAAAAGAACAAGTAAGGAAGAAGTAGGTTTTGGAACCGTCTGCTTTATGGTAGTTCACATAGCCAAACAGAAATCTGAGAACAAGACTTAAAGGAAAACAAAGAGCTTTACAGTATTTCTTTTTTTTTTTTTTTTTTCTTTTTTCAGGAAAACACACAGAAGCTAATTTTAGCTTCTTGATCAAATTGACCCAGTCTTTAACCCTGGCAAACGTTACCACAACACACTTCCAATAGACAATAGTTTGCATACCAGCATCACACTGGAAACAGATGTGCTTGCAGGACTAGCTTTTTTGGGAGACTCTCTGAGAATTCCACTAGAGTGAAAGCCTGAAAGTGCTTTTTCCTAATTGGGTTATAAACTGGGTCTTTTTTCAAACCCAGACTAGGATCTTTTCAGTCACTTGCTCTCTTTAAAAACTTATTATGTCACAGCTATGTTTTGACCAGACTTTCAAAATATCATTCACTTGGAGAAAAGTTGCTTGGCATGAAGCTTGATTATTATCTTGGAAAAAAAATTGTTAACAGCTGGGCTATTCATGGGTGATGGTTGTGCAGTTTATATATCAAAATGTTTGGAATGTGAACAATTACCTCTTTTACTTTCTCACAAAGTCTCTCATAGTCTATGAAGTCTGACTTTTGTTGTTTTTATCAAAAATATGTAGTTCTTTTCCTGCTGCACCTTCTTCACACACACACACACACACACCCCCCTCTCCTCCCTGCTGCCCCATCTATTTTCCTAGTCTGATCATCAGGTTCCCACCACGGCTGTTACCAGCCTTATCACCATTATGTCTGATCCACTGCATTCTGACTACGTGTAAAGTCTGGCTTTATCGGGAACAATGTAGTATTGGTTATCCGCTGGGACATGCATTTTTGAAAAACATGGCTGTACTTCAAAAGGCCCCTCCCATTCAGATTCTTTATTTTTCTATGAACTGCAGATTTTTTGCTTTCAAAGTATTTAATCTGGATTTTTCCTGCATAATCTGGGTAATCTCTCAAGTTTCTGAGGCACCGAGCTGAGTCATTTTTCGTAGAGGGTAGAGAAATAATTTACTGTAAAGAACGGACAAGTAACACATCCTATCTCATTTTGCACTACGTGTAACAGGTCCTCCATCCTGGACAAGAATATAACTGTGTTCAGATCATTATTCTAGTCAGTTGGCCTAATTTATTATTTGTTTTGCAGTTGTTTTGGGAACCCATTCCTGGACAAGAATTCCATTATTTGCACTGTTAAACTCAGTACAAAAGGACAAACACAGTCCAGAAAGTATACAAGCAAGAAACAACAACATAAATAAAGTGCAGACAAACAATAAATGAAAGAAACAAGGACAGAGTAGCAGCTACAAGACAATCGACAAAAGTATTTGTAACATGTCTGTAAAGAAGGGAGTTTCCTAGCTGGACCCAAAAAGCTCTCTTCATCCACCAAGACCAAAGTGGAAAAAAAGAAAAGTTCTTGTGCAGTTTGATCTGAACATATTTTCTTCTTCCGTTGCTTGTTGCTAAGATGAAAATTGAGAGTCTTAAATCACAGATACTTGGCATTGTTGCATTTTGGGTAGAACAGTATATATGCATGAACTATTTTTCTTTGAAAGTCATTATTATCTGCTAGAAGTGTTAATGGATGATGAAACATGAGATCATTAAGCCTGGGCTCTGGAGCACAATGAGAGGCTCTTTCATTCCACCTAAAATTTTGTTAATAACTACAGTTTGTAAATAGTTTTGAAGGAATTAAAATCACATGTAGGTGTTACACGTAGGATATTTGCTAGAAGCAACTAATAAAGCTTTAACTTGTGTATTGATGGTGCAGCTCATAACCAGAAAGGTTGTATAGGGTACAGTGCCTGGACTGGAGGTAGTTGGACGGGTATTAGGCTACTACAGCTACTTATTTAAAGATACATATTAATGTAAAGGCTAATTCTAAGCCTTTCAATGTCTGAATTTTGGGACAAGCAAGACAACTTGACTTAATTTGATAATCAGTTGATAGCAAATTCTGCTGTCATTTCTCATCTGCTAATTTAGTCTGCTAGTCACCTATGAAGTCATGTTCTTGTCTCTATTTGCCAAATATAGACCTGCAATCTGCCTTAGAAGACAGGAAAAAGTAGCACTGAATGTAATCAACATTAAACACATAAAATTGATCCAGCAATGCACTGATTAAAAACCAGACATGTATACGAACTTCAGAGGCTGTCGCATTCAGGAAGGCTGTGTAGAGCAATCATTTAATTTAGGAAAACCCTTGGAAATGGCAGCACTAAAATGCTACACCTAAACAAAAAAAAGTGTTATTTCCAAACACATCTTAGTTTCTCTCTTAGGTAAAGAGTATCTACATTTGATTGCTAAATTTGATCAGAAGGGTTTTTTCCTGTTGGAAGCACTTTAAGGGAAAGAATGCTAGATAGGCATTTCTTAAAAAGTCAGTTGGGCTTGCATCACAGAATTGGCATGTTAAGTGTTGTCTTACATCTGGAATGTGTGAAGCAACATTTTCATTCAGCTTGTTAAGGGTAAATTGGTTAACATGAAGGTGAACTCTGCCTCAGAGACAAACGCTCTGAGAAACAGGAAGCGTTTGGTACGCTGTCTTTTCTCCAGCTTTACCACAAGCATGACTTCAAACCTCCTTGCTTGTGCCTCCTCTAGAACCTGGGGTATGTTCAGGTCAGAGTTTGCCAGTATCATCGTAAACAACATCCAGTGTGTCTGTCTCATACCACTGTCTAGTTACCAGTCAGTGTGCAATTTGAACCTCTGGCCTGCTGTGGAAGCATCCACTGGGTGGTAATGTCACCCGCTTCAGACATGAAGCTGATGGCACAGCTGAGTATTAGTGTCAATTACATGTGCCTACTGGGGCTACTGGTAAATGTTGGCTTGTAAGAATTTTTTCTGCCCAAAAATGGGCAGAAAAAGTTATGCACTTATACTACAAATAAAATGCCTGTAATTAATTTTCATTTGTAATTGTCATGGGTTTTGGATATTGTTTCAATTGCAAGTGTCAGAGTAAACCATAGCTTCTCTCTGAAGCACATTGCCTCTTGCAGAGACTTTAGCCAGTGTGCAGGGAACATTACTCAAATGCATTTATTATGTGTTGAATTTAGAAGTGTGTATCTCTTGAAATATTCAATTAATTGAAGTTTGGAAAGGAAATGAGGAAAATAATTGTTTCAAAGGCATTAGGGTTAGGGATGTATTTTCTCATCCCCGGCAGGCCCACTTGCAACTTAGCTCAGAATGCTTGAATAGCAAGTCATTATCTTAGGCAGGGAAAGCTTCCTTTTGCCAAGCTGTGTTGTATATTTTGTGGTGAAAGAGAAGAAATCAAATCTTTAAGGAAAGTTGTTTTGGTTCAATGTATTACACATTGCAAAGAAGCACATTTTTTCAACCCCTCTCTATTTGAAGAAGTTCAGATCTATTTGAACTAAGATGTGAGATGTATTCCAGATGATTGATTTAGGAGACTGCTTTGCTCCTGTAACTAAGTTAATTATAACTATTAATATTGTCATTACTACTTGTTAAGGAGACATTCATAAGAATTTGTGGCTAATGAACTTCTAAGTCATCTTTGTTCTAGGTAGCAGCATAACTCTTGCAAGGGATGGCTGCTGTGTAGTCATTTTGGCTAAAATAGCATGTGGTTTCTCTGGCAGAGAGTGTCCTTGTGACTGTGTCACTAAACCTTGAAGCTTTCTTATGATGGTCTGCTGGCCAACTTGGCCATCTGACTTGTGGAGATGTAGCTGCCTTAGAGGCCCAGGTAGCCAGCTTCTGTATTTGCAATAGCATAGATCAGAGCAAATACAGGTGAAGGGAGTCCACACGCTTCTAATTTTGGGCAATGTGGAGTGTACTCATTTCTCATGGGGTAGCCTACTCCTTTCCTATTTACAACATCTGTGCTTGTACTTAACTGCGTGTTTGAAGACTTACTTGAATCAGAGCCAGTGCAGGTCATGCTGGAATGGGTTTCTCACAGGAACAATACTAATTTATTTATTTTTTTCTTCCCATTAATTGCTGTTTTTCACTGCTGCTGTGAAATTTGCAGTACAACTTATATCAGTAGGGGTCTGGAAATAACACCAAATATTTTTGTGTTTAGAGAAGATACTTACTGGCAAAGTAATCCTTTAGCTAGAGTAAAATCTATTGCAATTTGTCAAATAAGTTACAGGAAAAAAATAAATAAATATTGTTACAGGCATGCATAGTGCTGATTTTCCAGTATTTTATATCATGATTATATGAAAGTTTTCCCATTAGAATGCCAAAATAACTTATAAATTATAAGTTAAATACTTGCCTGAATTACTTTGAAAAATTGTTTCCGTGTTAATATGTGAAACTGAGTTGAGTTTTATGTTGCTAAAGGAAAGCAATCAAATTTGCTCTTTGTGGAGACATTTTATCCATATAAACAAGGGGGAAATTTTCCAAGAACAAAGTTAATTTTTCTAGTTATGACTTACAAGTCAAATATAAAAAAACAACCCAGTATTTCTGATTATTTTCATGAAAAAGGCTAACAGGCAGTGCATTCTTTCTTCTTTAATTTGAGAGGAAAACATGGCAACTGTTGAACTTGAGGATACTTCTGGGCTCTGATCCTTCAGACGGTGAATTCAAAGGGTATTATGACTCATGTGACACTATTCCTGAGCGCAAAATTACTCACATATGAAAGTAATGGAATGTGTTTGAAGTTTTGGGCCAGCATTTTGGTCACTCAGCAGGTGGTTAACTTGTAACCTGGAAAAACTTTGTTGGTGGTGGATGTTATGAAGAGAATAATTATAAAAGATAGTAGAAAGGCATGCACATCTGATGAATTGGCCAGTGATTTACCAGTGCTGTGCATAATTAAACAGTGCAAGACAATTTAAGGCAAGAAGTAACACAAGTTCCTTATTCTGCGGTGTGCCTTGGTCTTTGAGCGGCCCCATGAACTTACCAGGACCATTTGCAGGGCTTAAGTTCTACTTAAATGAATAAGAACCTGGCACTGTATGCACGTTTTATGTCTCTTTTGTAAATCTCACCACTGCAAGGGAGTTATGAGGTGATTTCTGCTCGTTTTGAGTGAACAAGCCTTGTTGGGGATGAAATCATTCACATCAATTTCAGCTGGAAGCATGAGCAAGTCTGTCATTTCGCAATGTGTATGAATCTTTCTGGCCTGAATTCTCTGCTATGCTCCAGCAGCAGGAGGGGACTGATGGTGGCACCTTCTTCATGTGCTCTCTGGCCTCCCGTCTCACCTTCTAATAAAATCAGAGGAGCAGAAGCAACCTGATTTTACACCACTGGCGTCAGGTCTGCAGCAAAACACTCACTAGTGCAGAGTCATATGTAAAAGCGTGCTGATGCAGCACGTCTCATCAAGCATGTGCCTCTCTTCTCTGGTCCATGCACCAGCTGTTTCATTTTGGTTCTTGCTTTAGGCACGTGGTGAATGAACTCATATTTTAGAAACAATTTAAGTAGAAGCAGATTTGGGCATAAATCTTCGCTTGAAATATTTGCTTTAATATCAGCCCAATTTCTGCTGAGTGATGAATATTAGAGTTCTACTAAATGTACATGCAAACAGCTTGAGTACAAGCATAGACATTCCCACACCTCCATTTCAAGCTGTGGGGCAGTATCTCCAAAGCAGCCACGCTCATTTGTTATTCTAAGATTTCATTCCATAACACACCTTTTAGGAATTTGGATTCTAGGAGTTTGGCTCTGTCTCTCTTTCCATCCTGCGAATTTTTCTGCCAAAGCATTTTTGAAGAAAGAAGTCTGGGGAAAAAAACCAGCAGTCTGACAGCAGCATAAGGTGTAGCATGAGTAGTGACCAATTAAGCATGTAAAAATGTAGCCTTTAAAATTAGGTGCTCATCTTCTGATTTCCCAATGTCTTCTCATGGTAGGGATGACCAGGAGTCCATCCAATGTAATGTCAGCAAGCAAGGTGTGCTCACACCCCATGCAGTCCTTGGAGGATTGCATTGGTGCTGAGCTGGTGCTGTTCCAGTTGGTGTTCAGCAAAGCGTTTAAGCACAATAGTCCGCTGAGTTCAAAGGACTCATGTGAGATCTTTAAAGAGAAGGGCAGGCAGAAATGGTTTGCTGGGTCTGTCCCTACATGGGTGGAGGGGGAAGATGTTGCCAAACAGGTTTAAAGCTGCTCAAATCACAAGGCCCCAGTGGTCTTATTTAAAATAATATAAAACCTAGTACAAATTTAGAAAAAGACTCCTTGAGCCAACCGTTGAAGGTACCTACCCCTGGCAGAGACAGCTGTGTTTGATTGATAGGTGCACCCTCTTCCATTCACACTATGCATGCATGCTGAGGGTGTGAGATTTCCCCTTATTCTTGCTCTTAGGTTGAAGCAGATGTGCTGCCTTGCTCCCTTCTAAGAGAAAAATGTCCATTTATTTCGTCTGAAAAAATTCAATTGCTGGGACAACAGGTCCTCTAATTCTTTTTGCAATTTATCATCTATTTGTTCCTCTGGCTGCATGGACCATGGCCCACAGAGGGAAAGTGATGACAAGGCCAGCTGGCAGTAAGCGCTGTTTGCAGTTTAGCCCAGGTGGCCACAGTGCTTAATGGACAACTCAGCTCTCAAAATGCATTGCTGGTGGTGAGGGCTTCTGATTTCATTTTTGCCTGCTCAGTCACTTCTGGAATTCAGCTAATTGTCTGGTTAATGCACTGTCTTCTGCTCCCTCATAAGACCTTCTGCCAAAAAGCAACTTAACATGAAGAAGAGGAAATGTGGGGCGCCTCCAGAAATCCAAAGCTGTTGGCTTGTTACATGAAAACTGTGACAAAACATTAGCTGAAGTTGGATACAGATCCCTCCCTGCTGAAAAG
>NW_009938547.1:237996-241316 GCF_000696875.1 Nestor notabilis
GAGGAATCATGCAGGGAAACATACTTCTCAATGGGGGACACATGTCTCAGAGATGCTTGCTTCAGTCTTCACACAGATGTACAAGCTTCTTTTCCAGGCTACTACCAGATGTATTCTGATAGCTAGAGGAAATAAGAATCCTGAGTCAGTACTTGGTGGAATTTTTTCCCTGGTTTGCTTTCTGGAGAAATCCAGAAGCTAGGGTTTTGAAAGTAGAAGATAAAATAAAAGGGAAGCTAAAGTTAGTTGATTTGCTTTCCTTCAGATTTTCCTTTACTACAAAAAATTTACAAACAGAAAAGTAGTCCTTTGACAGAGATGAAATCCTGCTCTTTGGTCTCCTTAAGCCCAAATAAGTTTGTTTTGATAAACTGATTGATGGAACAAATTCTACAGTCAGTACTTCTGGTCCTTATCTTGCAACTGCTCCCATGCAGGCTCATCTGAGGACCCTCAGGGACTCCTGTTGTGAGGACTCCTCCCTTCCAGATGTCATCAGAAGGGGACCAGCGCTTCTTTTTAAAATAGAAGAAGCTTTGAGAAGAGCTAATAATTTTTTGCCTTGAGTTGGGATACCCAGCATTGCCTCATTTAATATTTAAAAATAGTATTTTTAAAAAATTTCACTCAAGACAGTCTCAGTATGGCCAAGCCTGTTCTAATCTGCAAATATTCCAGCAGGTTTATAAACCTGAAAATCATGTTGGGTAATTGGAGATGGAGGATGCATTGTCTGAAACAGGGTCTTCTAAGTATTTCATCCTTAGAAATGGTCATAATCCTCTTCAGAAGAGCTTTCTGAAATGTGCAAGCATATATGAAAAGATAGAATGAGCAGGGGAAGAAATTGCATATGGACAGTAAATACAGATTATTCAGCAAAAGATAGGACTGAATCAGTCTGAAGAATAAAATTAGGTTGGTTTTTTTTCACACTGGGCCCTATCTCTTTTACCAGAAAAACGGTACAAAAATTTGTGCTGTGTCTTCCTACACAGAGACTAACTTCATTCATAGACAGCTGAATCCTCAGAGGAAAGTTTAAAGCAGTGGTGTCTAGACCAGTGATATGACTCATGAATGCACAGCTTATAACCAATTCTACACTGTCTTCCTGGGTCTGCAGACAACCTGAAGCTGTACCTCAAAAAGACACATGTGTGTGTTTCACTTAGGATTATTTTATTACCAATTATTTTAGATGGTGGGAGAGGGTTAGTAAGAGGCTAGGCTATGAGGAAAGTAAAGGAAGGAGCAGATAGATAATAAGGTGGAAAAGCCTCAAGTGAAACAAAGAGGAAGGTGGAAAGGTAGAAGAGGGCAGAAAGATCTTAGGAGCAGTCACGAAATATACTGAGGGTGGTATTCAGGTCCACCTGAGTTTAAAAAAAGAAAAGAAAAAAAAACCTCCATGTGGCAGAAAGACTTCTGGTCTAGACTGTTCCCCGACATAAAAAAAAATCCGTCACAGAATTCTCGATGCATAAATGATTGTCGATGAAGTCCTTAGAAGGGCAATCAGCAAGCTAGCTATCCTCCAGAAAGAATAGTAGGACTCAGCTAAGCAGAGCAACAAAAGGGCACCAAGCATTTGAGCACAATGTGGATTCTGCCATAGCTGGAGAGAAAATGAAGCTAATAAAAACAACGTGCATTTGCATACAAGGGAAACCAAGCCACCAAACCGACTGGTGGAGCAGCCAGGCCTTACTCCCAAGGGAACAGCAGCTTAACCAACAGATGTTTGCTCAAATAGCAAACATGTGGAATCTTCCGGTGATGGATTTATTCAAATCCAGGTGGCCAGGAGCCAGGAATATGAAAAAGAAGCAGGGTAAAAATTGTATTTATAGCTCTTTACTGACCCAGCAGATTACACTTTTCATGAATGAGAGAGACGTCAGTTAGCAAGCTCTACAAGGTCCTGATTTTTAGAGGTCTTAGGGTGACAGGACCCAATTCATTCAGAGATGAAAAAAAATGTTAGCTGACTAGGAGGCTGCAAAATTCTTCCCTCAGAAATGTCTAACTGCTGCCCTTGACTCTGTTGGGATTCATGGAATGGAAATGTCCCAGCTCACACCAGTTATTTTTCCATTTTCTTTTTTTCCTTAGAATAAATCTATCACATGTTCCCCGTGAGCTCCCTTGTCAGATATCTTGGGGGTTTCTAAACTTTAGATAACTGTTGTTCCTCACAGGGAATTCAAATGCTTGCTTTCAAGTAACACTAGAGCTCATCTAGTTCTCCTGTAACATACATATGAAGGAGAATGGTGGTTGATGTTTCACTGATCTTGTTTATAAACTGTTGCCTTTTTCTTTTAATGTTGAGGTAGTACTTTGGGACCTATCTCCTAGTCCAGGATTTCTGGTCTATGGGCACAATACGTGTACGACAGAAGGATAGTCTGTTCTCAGAAGATTAGATTTAAGAGATGACAGATGAAAACAACCACCCAACAAGGTACAAAGTAACACTGGAACACAACTGCTCAAATAGAAGAAGACTGGCCATAACCCATTTTCAGTTTTGGAATTCTAATACACATATTTAAAAGCAATAGAACTTTACAGAGAAGGGATTCCATTCATTCTACTGTAAAGTTGATTTATTTTCAGCAAAAAAGAGTAGAAAAATGACCACTGGTGGAAAGTTCAGAGATTTTTAATGGGGGCTTTCAGAATTAGGTAAAAGCGGTATTTTGCAAAGCAAACCAGCTTCCGCTTTTCAGGCAGACCACTCTGAAAAGCAGACAGGAGCTCTGAGCTAACTGGTGGTTTTCATCTGTTTGTTGTATCTCTCTGTTGTCTCTTGCCCGAGATTGCAAAGTCCCAGAGGAAGAAACTGCATTTTTAGATGTGTGTTTGCACAGCACTAAAAGCAGATTGGGATTCCTTTGTGTTAGGCACTACACAAATATGTAGGAAGAGAGTGGACTCTGCCCCAGAGGACTGTCAATCTGCTATAGGCAGGCCAGATAAAGGATGAAAGAGGGAATGGTTAGAAAGGTGCCAAAGGTCAAATCATAGCAGGGCTACACACAGGACATTGAGCCTGATATTCTGGCACTGGACTACCCTGCGCTGTGATTGCACTGGAGCGCCTTTCCTGTGCTATGTTAATTTATCAGAGAGAATGTTCAGTGTTGCAAGGTGGTTTACCCCTATGTAAGAAAGGAGGAGAGTGCATGAGAAAGTGTATTTGAAACTTGCAGATGAGGCATAGTTTGTAATGAGGAGATAGTACTGTTTATTGCACTAACTGAAGTGGATCAAGACCTGAAAAAAGGCTTATACGTGTGAAAATATTGGGGGGG
>NW_009938547.1:241347-254915 GCF_000696875.1 Nestor notabilis
TATGGGAGAGTGGGGGTGGTGTTGTCAAGATTGTATAATTTGGCTTCATAAAATCTATTACTTCTCCCTAAAAACTTTAGCTTGCTTTATTCTTACATCATTACAGCTGTAGTGGTATTAGTGGATGAAAGCTTTTGTTGTGAAAGAGGTTGTCAAAATATCTTCCAGTTTTCTTCCATGGTTTTTGTCCAAAAGAATTGACACCTTTCTTAGAGGAGAGTTGTTTATTAGATATTGTCCCAGCAGTGACATATATATATATTGCGATGTTCAGGTGCACATTTATTGCCTAGCACTAGAGATGTGGAGTCATTTGGACAGGAGGTGCCAACTTCAGCCCTAGCAAAGGGATCTTTAGTACTGTACAGATGGAGCAAGCAGAACTTTTTTGAAAGTCTTTGTGAGAAGCATGGGAGACAATATAGCTGCTGCTCTGGGAATATTCACGTTTCATTAAGTCAATTTAATATCCAATAAGAACCAAATAAACCAACCTCAGCACTTGACACTGCAAGTGACTTGAGTGCCTCAACTGTGAGGTGAAATCCTACTTCTGTTAAATCTCATGGGTATGCCACTTCTGACTTTGACCTCCATTAGGGTGTGAGAGAATGATCATGGACTCAGGATTACATCCTGGGAGCTGAGGCAATTCTAGCCTGTGAAAAGCACCCTGAATTTTGCAAGATTGCATGAACTGCTATGCAGTATCCTCTTGAATGTTAGTGTCACATAAGACGACTGAGATATGTGATGAAAGAAAGATTTCTCTCCCTAATTTCCTAATGATAAAAAGAGATACTGTGATGAGTCCTGCATGCCTGTGCTGGGCAATTTTTAAGTATATTTTGTCATATATTGATCAAGAATGTAGATTCATAATACAAAAGCATCATTCTATGTGTCTTCAAAAAAACCCACCAAACGAACAAACAAAAAAACTCCACCCCAAAAAACAGTTCCCTGACTTAAAAAGAAATAAGGAACTTGTTTTGTTTCATTTTCTGGGAATATTGTCCAGTGAAACATTTATCTTCCCTATGGTCCACTAAAAGTATTGTAAAGCTGCCAAAACTCATCTTGAAAAGCAAAAAGAAAATCCTGCAACTTTGGCTCATCTAAATCAGATGACTATTGTACAATGCTTCTTCAGGTTTAATGAATCTTACTTTGGGTATTAAAGTTACTTGAAATGGATTTGATTTTAAGATTTTTGTATACTATCAGGCACAGCTAACTTATCTTTTGTCAGTGGAGAGTCTATTAATGTTTTTTGCATCATGCTGCAGTTAATCCTTATCCGTCTATCTTTATGATTTCAGTATTGTTTCATGTAGTCCCACACTTTGCCCAAACTCTTAATTTACACATTTGGCTTGGCTGAGTCCCTTTCACCCTGCCTACAAATTTATCCCATGTCATCTCCTCATAGCAATTTATAACCTCTATAAAATGTCATGTAGAGTCACTTTTTATGTTTCTGAGTAATGATTACAAAGAATTGCACAGGGAATCAAAAATCTAATGAGTTGTACATTATTTTACTATTTATAACCAGAGAGCAGTCATTGACAATATTTGGCAATTTTACAGCTAAAAGCCCGGACTATTGTGCTTTTGAATGTAATTTATTAAGCAAATAAAACTCTTATTGGTAGCGGGTCCTGTTAAACCCGTGGCACCACATGAATTCCAGGCCCATACAGCTGTGGAAGTTTCATAGTACCTGCATACATCTTGCATGTCTGGACACTAATATTTTACACTTACTTCATAGTTTTATTTATTCAATTGCTTTTATGCTCTTGATTGGATTGTAACAAGCCATTTATAGTAGAAACCTTGGGTGGAGAAGGAGGGGGCAGTGCAAGAAATAAAATACATTTATTCTGGGAAGATTTAAATCCCTGTTTTATGAGACATGGTATTTAGTAAGTCCAGGCAGTGAAGAGAAAGGCTGAGATATTAGTGGATTATGCTGGCATAAAAATAATCTCTGAAATCAGCACTGAGGGCAAAAAAATTACTAGTGCAAAATCACCCTGCGATAAGCGAGAATTAATTCAGCACTGTTCTGAAATTGGTTGTGGAAGTTTAATTCCTTTCTTTTCCTGACTAAATATTCCTAGCAAAGTTGTTTGACTCACTAGAAGGAAATCTTGTAACATTGTAGGGAATTAATATAATCTCATTGCATGAGTTTATAGTTGTGTGTGTAAGTAAAATAAGTTTGGCTTTATTTCTTTCACAGTGATTTGTATCTAGCAGGAAAAGCTTTTCTGTTTGTTACTTTTTTGTTAATGCCTAAATGATTGCAGTTCTTGTTGCCCTCCTGACTCATATGGATATAAATCAGGATTATTTCCCCTTCAGTTAGTGAGATTATACCAATATAAAACAAGCATAACCAAAACCCACCTGTATCATACATGTTAAAGAGAAGTAAGACCAAAGGCTGCTTGGTTATTGATGTGGCTAACGTTTGTCATTTGATTAGATCTTGTTATTTGCATAATGCCTTAAAATAAATGAAAAGAACAAAGTGTTGCACTACTTGCATAAGCACTGGCTTTGGGAAATAAAAGCAGTTATTAAAAACCTTATCTCCTCAATGGCTGTCTTAATTGACGGTATTTTAACAGAAGTCAGGAGACAAGAAGATAGTTGATACTGAAATGCTGAGGAGTGTGTTTGTATGTATTGAAATGGATGGTTTGCACTGGTGCATTCTTCTGACTTTTCTTTACACAGATTGCTTTTCCATTCCTGATAGGCCAGTTTTGTGTGTGAGAAATAGCAGAACAGCTAGAAGATTGCTTACCATTTCTGAAGATTGTTTTTGTGGGAGTTTTTAGTCACCCACAATTACAGGTTGTTTGGGGGCTTCTCCACTTTCCGCATCCAGATTTTTTACTATCTTCTGTTGTCATGGCTGTGGTTATTACTTTTAGTCACATTTTCTTCAATACATAGTTCCGCCCAGAAGCAGTGCAGGCTCAGGGATCACGGCTCTTTGGAAACAGGCAGCACTCACCATGTGGCTCCTCACTGCCACCCAAGATGGTGCTGCCTGTTATGAAGCACACATTTACAGTGCCATGCTGCCTTACCCCATGGTAGATTTAGCTTTTAGCATCATCTCTGCCTCTATCCCCCACTTCCCCACCCTCCCCCCCAGAAGAAAAGGAAAGCATGCCTTAGTCTGATTCAGAAGACACCAGTGGGTTGAAAAGTCTGTGAGAATGAGCAAGCCTTCTTCCTGCATTAGTATTACCCAGGATATCCTGTTGCTTGATCATTGCCTCAAGGATGAGGGACTCATTATATGCAGTGTACCTTGGTTTGTGGCTGAGAAAAGAAGAGACTTCATCCATTTTAGGAATCTTGAAGGGGGGTGGCCATGGCAGGGGGGAGGAAAAGTTAATAGGAAACAGATTTAGAAAAATATTGTATCTATCCTTCTGGGTGAATAAATCAGTGACTGAAACAGCTTGATAGCTGTAACCATAACCTACTACACTGCGCAGAAATAAATATTCCCTTTAGGTCACTATCTACATACCATATTGTATCTGTGTGCTTGGCAACAAGTTCCTACCATGTGCAGTAAAACAGTTGTGAAAGAGCAGATGGGGGACAGTAGAGTTGGGGTATTTAACAAAAAATAATCTGAAAAATGTTGTTCCTGGATGTTAGTAATGCATCACTTGGATTTCACTACACCATATTTATGTGCTGTGTGCTTGGGATATAATTTGATTGCCTACATAAACATGCAGTTAAAACCTTACCTGAAAGATCAGATAGTTATGCTCTTCTCAGTAGCATTAGTAATTTCATATATTGGGCTAGTTCTCAGTTTCATTCATTTCACAGTGCTTCTGCCACTATAAACAGCTGGAGAAACTAGCTGTTACGACGCCTCCACTTTAGTAGCTTGGGTTAAGTTTGGTTTTCTACACCCAAAATCATTCTCTCATCTCAGGGAAATACTTTCGAATTCATTTGACAATGAAGCTGGCAAAAGTGGGAGGTTTTTTTGTTTGGTTGGTTGGTTTTTCTTTAAATTACTAGTTCCTGCTTATTTTCAATACTGCTTTATAAACCAAAATAGCTACGCTTTGCATTTCATACATAACAACCTGCTTTTTTTCATTAGCTTCTTCCCTTGCCTCGCCCACCCCCATGAACCTAAGCTGCCCCATCAATTGTTAGCATTGAATAACTTTGGTTTTTTCAGATTTTAGTTTTTATTCAGATTTACCAGCCCAAGTGTGGTAGAGGAGTGTTGGTCATCAATAGTCTTTACAGTGTTTCTCTTAATTATTGAACTAGTACCTCTGGGGTCCAGTAAAGCTTTGCACTGTTAGTAATAAAGTAATTGAACTACTTTTTCTTTATTCCTTTTCTATTTTATTCTTTTCTTTTTTTCTTTTGACTTCTTTGGTACTTTCTGGCCTTCCTAAGGGGAGCCCCCACCTAATGCAGTAAATTGTAGCTGTAGCCTTGATAATACAGTACTTGGACAATAAGGTCTCAAGGGGTGCTTACTGAAAGAGATTAAACTGTAATTAAACTGCCCATGAGTAAGAAGGAAAAGGGAAAAAAAAAAGATTTGTGGTTTTCATAAAGCAGAAAAAAATACATTCACTGGTGTTTACAGCCCAGAGACCTTTTTTTGGGTTTTTTTTCTTTTTTTTCTTTTTTGCCGTCTTGACTACAAAACAATCTTATTTTTAGCTGGAAAGGGTTTTGCAGTAGTGCCATATCAATCCCACAATCCTGTTCTTTGAAATAATTGCACCAAGTTAGTCCCCAGTCAGCACTAACTGACTGAAAAGCAGGAAAGAAACATTTAACATGCATGCATAGAAGTGGATGAAATTTACCATAAAAGTATGAATTTATGTAAGCAGTCTGCAGCTCTATGTAGATATATTTTAAATGGGGCCTTAAATGAACATGCAGCTATATAATATGCTTTTGTTTAGGCTCAAAATTGTGTTCAGGGAGTGGGGTTTTTTTGTTGGGTTTTGGGGGAGGCACTTTGGGGTGGTTTTTATTAATTTTTTTGTTAACCCCTCCTCTTATCAGCTCAGCTATTAAATACTGTGGCTTTCCAGCTATCAGTCTCCGATCAGCACAGTTAGTGCATTTTACCTTCCAAGGAAGTGTACTTTGAGCCAGCTGGAGCACGAAAAATGTAGGAGCTGGAGAAAGTCATAATTGAAACAGGCGACTGCTCCAGTGCAGACAGGAAATAAAAGGAAGACGGGGCCCTTCAATGGATTAAATTAGATGTTTCAAATTCAGACAGTATCAGGAAAAAAGAAGACTTATGTTAGAAAAAAAAAGGTAACAGTAAGTTCATTCAGCTGAACACCCAGCCCTCCCTTCTTTCCCCCCTTAACATGTGTTTCTTCTGGAATCTTACTCTGATGCACTGAAGGGCAGAAACTACACAGGCCCCTCTGCTTGCCAAACAACAGTGTAGCAGGTCCCTGTACTAAAGTTGTACTATCCATGTTTTCTCCCCCTTCAGACAGTCCTTGGGTATTCTTTTTCTGTAAATTAAGCGTGAAATTACGTTGAGGTGAAGAAACGAGATTTTGGCTATTCAGTAGTTTGAAATAAAAGTATATTGTACATATAGCAAAAGCTTCCATTAAACTAGTTCCTTTTTGCTGTACAGCCACCACCTAATGTTGCTGTTCGCGTGGTTTTATCGTGCCTGTAGAGTTTTCTCCTTAGTCATTTCTGCATGAATATGTATCTTGCGTGATGACAAAGTATGAAGATTTTTATTAGTTCAGGGTTTCAAATGGCCATATTATTCCTCAGTAGCTATATGTGAAGTCTTATGGAGCATTCCAAGCGAATGCCACTGCAATTGCTGTTACGCTGCACCATTGTGCAGTCAATGAATGAGACATACATTTGATGTATGCAAATGGTTTTGTTTTGTTTGCTTTACAATTTGATAGCAAATTACTGAAGCTGATATTTGTGTTCTTTCATCTCTGCTATAAGATACATCAAGTTGTAGAAGCATCTAAAAGGACCTCAGGAAATTACATAACGTTAGAGCTGGTCAATATTCTTGTAAATTCAAAATGTAATTTTCATTTTGATGAAAAGCATTTTCCAGTTAGTAATTGAAAATAATTTTTTCCCCAACAACTAAAATCTCTGTATTTTAAAGCATGAAGCAAAACACACACCAAGGTGGTCCAGAATCTATTAAAGTCTGACCAGTTGGATACATCTTGCTGTGCACCTTGAAGCCCGCTAAACTTGGCACTTTAGAAAAAATGAAATCTTTGACTCAGAACAATTAGGGTTTACAAAGAGTATGAATTATAGTAGGAATGCCTCTAATCACTCGTTTACCTTCTAAAATGCTGCAAGGGTTTTGGATTAGAAAAGAACCATTGCAAAGAATAAGAATTATCTTAGAAGCAAATGGATATAGAGAAACTTTTTTTCTGTTGGTGTTTTTTTATGTCACAAGAAAAACAGTTTTTAGGCATATGGTGTATAAACAGAAAGCTATTTATTGGAACAACAAGAGTTTTAAAAAGGGAAATAACCAGATGCAAACCTGGTAAAGAAGCTGGAGTAGAAGAGTCAAAACTAGATGAACCATGAGATGGAGTAAATTCCATAGCTGTGTCATAGTTCTGTGCAGATTTTGGTTCTTTCAGAAATTCTAAAGGTGTTCAAAATAAAGAATTGATTTTACTTATTATCTTCATTGAGCTATGTAGGTTGCTCCCTCTTCTAAAAATAAGATAATTCCTTTTTTCTGTCTTTTGTCAGCTTATGTGCATGCTACCCTTTTTACATCCACACAAGGGCTAATTAGATCCCAGAAGAATTGGACAACAAGGAGGTAAAACTTGGTAGAATGATGTTTTGCATCCTTCCATCTGGCCATGTGTGGAGGTATTGGAACTGTTTGACTAGGAAAAATTATTTTAAATGAGAGATCAGTTGGTTAAATAAAGGTATGTCTGTACTCAGGGTGCACATGTGTATCTGTTTTCTAGATTCCTGGAGTACTGTCCTTCTTAGTTTCTTGTTAAGTTTTTAATGTCTTTTAAAGATAGCATGGCAGCACCATTTTTGTGAACAAATCTCTCCTTGCAACTGCTTTTGTAGCTTGTGCAAATATCAACAGGGAGGAAACCGGTGAGTAGCACAGAGGAATGAAACCTAGGCAGGACTGGAAGTTCTCTGTTGAGCTTAGAAGTTCTAGATAGTTGCCCAGACATGGGAGAAAACCAGAATGGTTTGTTGAATTCTTACTGCTGAAGTATGGGGTCAAGTACTGGAAGGTAAGTTCTTCTTTTTGATATCCATGGGTTGCAGTGTTTTGGGGGGTGTTAGCTTCAGTGGTTTCAGGTTTTTCGGTTGTGGGTTTGGTGAGTTTGTTGGGTGTTTTCCTATTTATGGTATAGATGGGAGGTGAAAAAGACCCTTTTTTTTTCTGCAGCTTTATTTTATCTAGATGTGATAGATGCTTGTAGAGTTATAAAATGCAAAAGACTTCTGTGTTGCAACAGCTCCCTATCTGGCCATCCCTTTTTTATCTTAAAAAATGAAAGACATCACACCACCTGCTTTTGCTGTTAAAATTAATCTCAGGAAGCATCCCTAAAATTGGGCTTGAAAACACGTGACTGTGTTAAAGGATACCCCATGTTATGAAGATGCCTTTTATAATCTTTGTTTACGTTATTTGAGCAGTAGTCATCCAGTGGAAGTATTTTTAAACTAGACATTTTGGAAAATATTTCCAGTGATTCAGCTCACAACTGAAAAAGAGGTGCTCAGTGAAGTATGCTTCTGGGAAATTATTGTTGCAGAATCTGTGAAAAAATGACATGTTTTCTCTTGATATTGTGAGCAAAACAGTACTGTGGAGCGAGAGCTGTGCTCAGGTACTGTGAAACACGGTGGTCGTACACAGGGCACTGCCTGGGCATAGAATACTGAAACAGATACTTTTCTACAAGCCCCAGCTTGGGTCTTTGCAAAGCGCCTGCTCATTTTAATGGCAGCCTTCTCAAGAGCTTCCGTACAAAACCAAGCCACAGCCAGGATTCCCAAAGACTTAGGGAGCAATTGTAGCTTTGTGTGGGTGTAACTAAGCTGGCTTTTCAGTAAGTCTTTGAGGAAGTGAATGTGCCTCTGAGGCAGCACTGGTTTCAGGCACAGAGTATTTCCTTGAAGATGCAGACCTTCAGTAGCTATGGCCACAGAAAGCCTGTGTAGGTGTGAGAGCAGGGAATCAATACAACATTTTTCACCTCAGATTTGCTAATTGTGCTGTGTGATGGTGGCATTTAGGTATTCTGCCAAGGAGACTATTTGCATGTGTAGACGCAACATACATTGAGGCTAGGGCAGCCTCCAAGTCTGAGGCTAGGGCAGCCTCCAAGTCATGCTGTCAGTGGTAGGTCTAAGACTTGAATTCAGAGCTGCTTCCAAATTGGGATGCTGCAGCACTCTAGGGGCAAGAAGATGGTGAGGCGGCATGGAGAATGCAAGCAAAACAGCCTGTTCAAAGCAGCACTTGGTGTTTGCTTCCACTTGGGACTGGAGATTGTTCATTTGGAGAAATCCTCAGACTCATCACTTAATGACAGATGAGAGGTGTGACCTTCTGCATTGTTGACAGACAACTGACTGCAGTGGGATGATAAGACCCGGTAATCAGCATGAGTGCTTTGATGAGGTGGGCAGCCCAAGTCCACCAAGAAGGAAAGGATCTGAGTATAGCTCCGCAAGCTGCTGAACTCAAAATGTTTGAGGATTTGTTACATTTTCTATTTTTCTAATATTTCTGTGTTACCTTTAAAAAAAACTGGGAAGGAAAGTTATGTTCAGTCTGGTTTCAGTGTTAGCATCCTTAAAATATTCATCTGAGCTCAGCAAACTGAGGGTGTTTTTTGTGAGTGTGCTTTCTTTTCCCGTTGTTTTGTATTACTTTTTATTTGAGATTCTGAACTTAAAAAAATAGTCAAAAATTGGTAGGTTCTTTTCTGTCAAAGGAAAGGCATGTTCGCACCTCATAGGTTGACATCATTTTAAATAATTTATTTCTGCCACAGTCAGCATAAAAGGTTTTTGCGAGATTAACAGAAACCAGAATTTGGGCCCTCAGCTTGCACAGACGTTTGTGCAATTCCCTAATAGCTTCTTATTCGCCTACAGCGGAAGAATGAATCAAGAATTAATTTGCACATCAGGAGATTCTCACCCCAGCTTCCTGTCTTTCTTTTGTATTTCATTATTATCCCCACCTTCCAAATTGGTGTTCCTAGGCATGTAACAATATGCAGCTCTAGCCTGCAGAGACTGATAGGAAATATTCCTTCATTTACTGTTCCTGTCTCACATTTTGTGTTTGACTTGTGGGTTTGGTGCCAAACTGCCAGCCGTTGCCTGGCTTCTGGAAGAAATAACAACCACAGGTTTTTCTCATGGCTTATACCTGAAGTCATAACTTGGACTAGGTCTGCAGGAAGATACGTAGATCTTTGCAAAACTTTTGGCAAACTTGGCCTGAAATTCATATTTGTAATGAAGACAAAATATATTTGTGAGTTCACTGCAAAAGTTTCTCACGTCTCTGTGGGCATATTGGCTGCAGCAGGTGCCAGCTGGATTGCCTGTTCTTCAGCCTCCTTTTCACAGTCCCTTACAGAGCCAGTCTGCGGAGATGTTCAACAGCACATGTAGGAGCAAGGTGCTGGTAGTCGGTGGAAACCAGGCACCTGCTTGCCCTTTTACCTTAGAAAACTTCCCTCATAAATTTTGAGTCATGGCAAAGTCTTCTAAGGGAGAGTTATTAAGTCAAGCAAGCTTGGGTGGAAAAAAAGGCAAGAAGCACCCCTGACTGGTTAGAGCAAAAGCATGCTCTCCTGTCTGAGCTTGCTGGCACACGGAAAAACGTTTGGGGAAAGCACCAGTCTTGGATATATAATGCATTACCAGAAGATTCCTGCAGCATTTCAGCTGCTCTACAGTAAATGCCTCCATGTAGGGTTTTTTTTGTTTTGCTGTGATAAATCAAATGTAGAGCTTTCTGTGTGGTTTTCATGTGCTTGCTGTTGCCAGGGTACCACTGGCGTGCCATGGAGCCATGCCCTAGTTTGTGCTGGGGTAATTTGTTCCAATGTCTGTCTCCTGTATACTATTAAGAACTTTGCCAATCTGAGCTTATCTCCCCTCAGGTCTCTCATGCTCAGCTGTGGCTGGTTGTGTCCTGCAAGAAGCATGTACTGTGGTAGTTGAGTTGTGCTTTCAGTTAGGCGGCATCTTTTGTAGCACCTGATCTTCTGGTACTGAGTTTTTCTTGATCAGTATACCAGCTCTGGCTCAAGGGAACAACTCCTAGAGTTGACTTTCTTTTATGATATTTTTTTTTTGTTTCTGTGATGTGTAAATAGCATTTTTTGAGTGCTCACAGTCTGATGACCTTTTGCGAAATGTCAGGCCAGTTTTGTTTCTGCAGCTGCAGCTGTAGATGTGTGTGATCTCCTATGATTTACGTTCTTCTGCTGGTCTTCCCCATGCCTCTGAGATGTCCCCTTAGTTCTCCCTTGTGGCTATAACATGCTCTTTGACATCACTTTGCCACCTTAAACCTGGCTGTGCTCACAGTTGCATTTCAGCAGTGCTTTGCGTGGTCCCCAGATCACTCATTATGTATTCTTGTGTACAAACTCTTCCTGAGATGAAAATTTCTGTGTTTCAATGTGCTGGACAATTAATGACAGTGATAGTCAAGCTGAAAAATGAGGAACACAAAAGGGACTGTGGCACACTATGCTTTCTCAAGAGTAAAGTAAGTGAAAGGCACTGAGGAGCTGCAAGCTGATGCCAAATGGTTTGAGAACCTTCCGAAAGTTAATTTTCTTTCATAGCTATTTCATACAGAAAGCAAGAAATCTTACTTTAAAATAATTGTTAAAAAAACCTGTAAAAAAGAATAGACTTCTCCCCTGCTTAAAATTATTACTCCTCTCCTCCTGAGCTAGAGTGATTCTTCAGGATCTGGTTACAGTCTGCTTAAACTCAGCAGCGCTTAAATCAAAGTGATATTTAGGTTCTATGAGCCAGAGTCTCCTTTCAGGCCAATAAACATCTAAAGTAACCACAGATTTACACCTAGGTAAACCTATGACTTCTAGGGGGCTATTTTGGACTTACACCACTCTAAGTGTGAAAAGAATGTGGCAATAAATGATGACAATAAAAATGCTTTATTGTGCTGTTGTGAGTGCACTAAAGTTGTAATAAGCACATCTATTTACATTAGCATCCATTAAAATGTAACACACGCATTAGCTAATAAAAAATAAGATTTAATGCGGATGCCAGGCTGTGACACTGTTGAACTCTTGAATTTTATCAGCTCTGTGAAATAGGTCCTGTTTAACAGTGCTCTGCCTCTCATGGTTTGGGTGGTAAGCAGGAAATACCAAGTTACCTCTCCTAATTCTGCTGTTCTAAGCTATACTAAGAAATGCTCAGTACGAGCAAAGGTTGCGATGGCAAGACCCACAGTCTCGCTATGATGCATTGGCATGGGAGGCCAAATGCTGCCTGCTGTATTCATACAAGTCAGCCTTGTAATTTCTCGTCATCTTATTTATTATGGCAGGAACACACCATCAGTGGCTGAATAATCATGATGAAACTACATGGATGAGTAAGGTGATTGGGATTTGGAATTTGTATGTTGCCCTGGATGGTTTAACTTCAGGCTCACGATACCAAACCTGAATTTACTATTCCATTTACAGTATATGAATTTTACCAAAGTTCTCGCTTAGTATAATCGCCATTTTATATCATTGCACAGTAATAACTGACTAACGTACTGTAAATTATTGTAGGCCTCTTCCTCTAAACTGTTTGCTGAAAGGAAATACGCCATTTTTATGGGAGAGAAATGAAGCAGTGCTTCTCAGAAAGCAAAGCGTGCAGATGACCATCTTATTATTAGAAAAGAGGAAACATCAAAAGATGCAGAGCTGTTTGTATAATCATCCCAAGCTACTGTGGTCACCCTTTCAGCAAGCCTCCTTCGGTTTTCCCACCCCTTCCCTGCATGTCTCCACACCAGGCTACTGCATGGTCTGCAGTGGCTTACTGTGCAGACCCTGGAAAAAATGCAAGAAGAGCATCATGCCTGGCAAAAATGTCCATTTCATGCTCTGAGATTCTGAGAGCATCTAGCTGAAGCTGCACCTGAAGCTGGGCTTCCTGGGTGCTAACTCCACAGGCAAAAAGGCTGCAGCTGTGGCTTAACTCAACTTGCAGCAGAGAAACACAAATTTAGAACAGCACCTGAATTTTTTTTTTTTGTTTGTTTGTTTTTTTGTTTTTCTTTTGGGGTTTTTGTTTGTTTCTGCAAATAGCTGGGAGTAGTGTTTAGTTCACACCTGCACGTTTGGTGTACTGACTTCAGACGAGTCTCCAGGTCTGGATTTCTTTGTAACTGTATGGTCGCTGGTCATGTGTATCTTCACCAACCTCCCAGGCTGTCATACTCTTTCTTGACAAGTTACACGAGCAATGTCCATCATTTTTAAAAGCCTGCCAATTGTATGTGTGTTTTTTTACAGCTTTTGCTTTTTGAAGAGTGAAGCGGACATTATCAAATGTAGTTTCAGCTTGTGTTACAGATACTCGATGTAGGTCTCCAGAGAAAGGCTTACAGACTGTATAAGAAATAATTACATTGCAAAGAGTTAAAAATGATAAAGTGAAACACCAGTACATAGTGCTTTAGTATAAAGGGCTGTCTGTATAAATTATTAAAAGAAGAAAAATTAAATGTTGTATTATTTTATAGCTTTATTTTGTTCTGAAATAAACATCCACTAATAGTAAATAATTCTTTTCTTTTTCCTTTTTGCAACTAAATATTATATAGAATAGTTTTCTTGTCATCAGGATTTTAAATTTTTTCAATATATTTTTTATGAGGAAAAACATCACCAAATTGCTATTACTTTTATTTTCAGAAACCTCAATTATAAACCAGGGAGAAAGAATCTCCTTGTTTCCCCAGTTGTAAAGATTTTATTTCCCACCCAAGAGTGCAAAATCTACACATGGACGAGGGCAAACAGACTGCTGAAGAGACAACAAAAGTTCCTTTTTTTTAGGGGCAGAAAGTAGCAAATTTTTGCTAATCAAGCATAATCTGCATTGTTTATTTCCACCCATTTCTGTTCAGTCATGACCTATCAGTCACATAGTGCCAGGGTTAGACAGCAGTTTGCCATGTGGATCTTCCAGTCCACCACCTCGTCCTCCTCACAAGGGGAAACACTCATTTGTATGGCAGAAGCTACCACCACCTGAGGCTGCAGTAGGAGTAAAGGAACAACTTCGCAGACTGCCCAGAAAAAACGTATTTTCCCTGTCTAAAATTGCTGGGGAAAAGATGAAAGTTTAGGGCCCTCAGCTTTTTGCAGAGGATTGGACCCTTGCTACAGATACAAGAGTTATGTTATAAAAAGCAGGATAGTGGGAATGTAAGGAAA
>NW_009938547.1:254946-266315 GCF_000696875.1 Nestor notabilis
GGGAGAAGGCACAAGGGAAGAAAAAGTCAGTGATACCAATCTTTTAATGTCATTCTTCTTTGTCCTGTGTGCATTTTCTTTTTTTTTTCTTTCTTTCCCCGTCCTGCTTGTTTTGAGAAAGTGCTATCACTGCATTAAAGAATTGAGAAAATTGCTGTGCAGTCAAGCCCCAGGATTATTACCATACCACCTATAAGGTTACATAAAATGAGGTAGTTTTTTCCTTAAATCCGAAGATTGTTCATTCACACAGCTCACGCATTATAATCAAATGTGAATGCAGGAAAATGGTCCATGGGATCAGCCCTCAGTATGGCTGTAACTCCATGAGGTGGGTGGAAGTCTGGATCGCAGTGTGGCAGGAGAATAGAAGCCCTTCTGTTCTGAGATGGACTTATCACATGGTTAGCAGCTGGAATTTATGTGAAGTCTTATTAAATAAAACAGCAGTAACCAGTCACCTACTGCTGCAATATACTTGGAGGTACAGTACCTGAATTTTTTCAGAAGCACTTGACCTCTCTGCTTCTCCTGCATCTCTGCATTTTCTCTTGCTTGTACTTGACAGTTTTTGACCTTGTAGTAAACTTTTATTCTTGTTTTTATTACAACTTAGGAACATGATAATTTAAGGGTTTGAGTTACATGATGGCAGATTTGTTAAAAGAAGATTAAGACATGCCCAGAGAACCTCTTTTAAATGTAAAAACAATTAATGTTAGGTTTTATTTTATTAAGTTGATTTTTATGCAAATGTATACTTGTTTATAGACATAGGTATTTAAATGTGTAGACATGTGTATATACATTTTTTTGCCTAAAGAACATCTCGAGATTGCGGGTAGAACATCTGGAATAGTTGTGTAGAACAGAAGTGTGAATGGAAACAATACTGTACTTACATACTAGCACAGGATATTTCATTAAAACAATTCCAGCATATTTATAGTTGGCAAATTAAAACACTTAAAGAACTGATCTCCATATGGGAGCACTTAGTCCTTTGAGATATTCTATTATTTTTAATTGTGTCTCATTCAGTGAAGGGATTATAATTTTGAAGGCAGTGGGTCACAGCGCTCTGAGCCAGTACACAGCCAGCAGAGAAATCCCTGGATTATTGGTGTATCCCCTGGTAATGGTAATTTTTATAGTTTATAGAGTTTATTAGTCTTGTACAGGAGGTGCAAAGACTAGACTGTATGTCAAAGGGAGGAGAACTCTACAGAGTGGCTTGCCTTGCTTGCTGCACCTTGCCCTGAAGCAGTGCCACTTACTGCAGGACCTGTGGGGGCTGAACTTCTCTCACAGAAAAGGTGATATGTTTTCAGTTTAATGCCAGTGGAACTAGAAATCTCTTGGTCAACCCCTCCTTCATTGCCCTGCCAGAATTTCAACCCAGATTTGGGGTTTTTTTCGAGACACCTTGCAGAGGTGTCAGCTGTGGAGAGAGATGGGCTTCTCAAAACCTGGAGACTGCTCCAGAACAAAGCGTCAGACCTGAGTATATGTAGGCCAGCTCAAAGGGAAAATTATAATTAAAGCTGCCAACCTGTCTTGGATCATGGTATGAAAAAAAGACAGGCACATCAGAGGGTTCACGTAGTGTCATTTACTTGCATGGAGTTTGTCCATAACATGTTTACAGTGGCTCTGTGGCAGAAGAGGTGCTGGTGACAGATGGAGTCTGCTGCTGCCTCACTGATGCCTGCTTTCCTCCCATACAGGGGCAGGTTGGGAGGGCAGCTCCTCTGGGGCAGGCAGCTGACCACATTGGCATATTTTCATGTGCATACAAATACAGAGCAACTGAGGAAAGCTGTTTCACCTGTCTTCAGCGTGCATTGAACTTCAAGTGATCGAGTTAAATCTGTGGGAGAGGATAAGTTGCAGATGAGTGAATAGAAAACGATGAAAGAGCAGAGTGGCACAAAGTACTACTTTCTTGCTCCTGATTGCTGCTGGTTTTATCTCTGTGCATCCTATTGAGTGAATGGATTAAAAGTCCATTGGAAGAGTATGTTACACCACGGTAAAAGGGTGGTTAAATTCCTAGACAAGGATGCCCAGCCCACAGCCAGGATTTTCCCTGGAGGAGCCAGTTGACACTCTCATTCTCTCTCACTTTTAGTATAAATGGGCCAAGTTTCTCCCAGCTATGCTGAGGAAAGCTGAAGAAAGGCTCGGAAAACAATTTGTGCTTTGCTTTATGTTGTCAGATTTCAAGGCGGTAGAGTTGGTAAAAGCATATTGTTTGCAACCTGCAGTTGGCTCGCAGCAGGCAGCTCTGATAAGCTATGCCTGACCTGAAGAGAATGTTATCTAAGCAGCGAGCAGTTTATTTCTCTGTAAATAGGGAAAGGAATTGACACAGACATGCTGAAGTAAATTACTATTGTTAAATGTTTTCTCCTTAGGGGAAAACTGGACATACATTTTCTGGTATGGCAGATTAAACTCATTGTGAAGTATAAATTAGCATGTTGCTGCCCATATTGCTCCCCTTTGGCATGCCTGGGTCACTAAAATGGTACGTGGCATGGTTTGGGATCCCGTGCCTTCCATTTTTAAGTTTCCTGTCCATTTCAGACTTTTCAATAGAGACCATGTACTAGGTACATCTCGTATGTTACAGTCTCCTATTTATTTCAGAAACCATTGAAAGACACTAGTTTGATAAAGAAAAGAGAAAACAGCCTTAAGCTTTCCTCAGTGAAAACTTAAGCCTATGCTTCAGTAGATTTTTCACTGTCTCCTTCATTGCTATTTTTTTCCCTATCCTACATGTTCTCAGCATTTGTGTGGCACATCCAAGCAGGAGTAGGTCATGATTTTTTTAAGCTTTGTGAATATTAACCTCATGGAGAACAGCAGGAAAGATGACTCCAAAGTATCCTTCATCTGTATATTAAAAACTTGAAAGTCTCAAGTGCTTGCTTAAACTGCTAATTAATGTTTCTCCTAGCAAGTCTCCCTTTAATCATAGAGTTTAACTGTTGATGTTAATTTTAGTTCTTCCTCTGAAATGTGATGTTTCATGCTCCTTCCTTCTCCCTATCCCGGTCATCATAGCCCCCGAAACCATAAGATGCCACAAAATAACTTAATAGAAAACTTGGTTTCAGGTGTCCTGCATGTCACATTCAAGTTTATTCTCCCGATTCTCTAAACCATGGCAAGGCAAACCCTCCTTTCTCAGTCACACTTATCTGTCCTGGCTTCTGGGTTCCTCATTCATGCAAGGGTCATGGAAGACAGGCTGGGAAGAAGCAGGTGAGGTATGTGGGTACAGGGTGTACAGTTATAAGGATCAGAATGAGAAGGGAAACCTATCGTGTCACAGGAGCCTGGGGCCAGCAGTGATGCCAAGTATTAAGCTAAATTGGGATGCTGTTCAGGATGACCCCTCTTTATTCATATGTCTGAGTTTCATATGATGAAGCTTCAGAGAGCTGTCAGTGTGCATTTGCTATTTATGGTGGTGTTGACTGAGAATTCTCACAGTTGACTGCAGCCTGCAGTTGACTATTTGGTTTCACATAAGGGGTGTGAGGATGTCTTTAAGAATCATTTGAGTCAGGTATGCATCTCTTCTCTGTCATTATATCATGGTTATGTTAGTAGTTGAGCACAATACAGCATATGAACTGTTCACAAAGGAAAAGGGGAAAAGTATAGAGTATTGGTAGCCTGTCTAAAAGCAACTTGAATGATGCTTTGACTTCAGTCCTTTTAAATTTTTAATGAATGCAGCATGGTTTTTGTTTAGGAATCTGCGTTTAAGTTCGCTTTTACACACAGACTGTGAAGCTTCAGTTATGTCTTCAGTAACATTGCTGCTGCTTGTAGAATTATTCTTTCCACAAGAAAAAATAACATCTGTGACAGAAGCTACAGGAAAGAACATGTTTTTCAAAAATGATTTCTCATTTTCTTTTACATACATCTGATCAGCTCTTAGCACCTTGTTCTAGGCTCCTTCCAGTAAGTTTGCTTTTGAGTTCAGTTATTTACAGCCTAAATTACTGTAACATGATTTTTACATCTCAGTTTTCACATCCCAGGATGTTTGCTTTTACTGAAATGTAAATGAGAAGATGCACATAAAAAATGATGAAAACCCCCAAACAAACAAAACCAAAACAAACAAAAAGCCACCAACCTCCACACCCCATGACAATTAGAATTACAATGAAGCCCAACAGCGTTAAACTAATTATTGGGAAGGAATTTTCCCAGCCTGCCCTGGGAACCTAAGGAAAAAGCCCCTTTTACCTTTCCATCATTCTGCAAAGTCTCCTCCAAAAATACACTAAACAGTTGTCTTTTGCTACATTCTCAGCAAACCCTCAAATATGCGGCTATTTTAACTTGATGTCTGGTGAGTTAAGTCCATGAGTGATCTTCAGAACTTTCCCAACTTACAGAGCAGACGTATCAACTTCTTTTCTGGTAAAGATCAGTTCAATTTTGATTTATTCACATCTTTCAAGCTATGTAAGTTAGCTGAAGATGGGATAACGTTAGAAATTTTTCTATTATGCAGGAAGTCTCCTCTTTTTTTCTGCTGGCTTTTCAGCACTTGGTCCGCCTTAGTTATATCCGCTATTACTGCAGATGTGTTTGCTATCAACCTCTTCCGAAGTTACTCATTTGATTTGGACTTTGTATACAACAGATCATGTTCCTCTTTCATTCTTCATTAAATGGCATATATTCTTCTCCATTTAAAACACTCAGGGGTTCATTTGCTTCCTTACCCATCCATATACTAGATTTCTAGTTCAGTCACTCCGGATTTTCTTTCCATTACTCTGCAGGATTTTTTCCATGCAATCTCTATTGAATCTCTTTAAAGACACCTTCACATTTTTTTCCGACAGAATAATAAAAGTTTTAGTCATTTGAGCTTCATGAGATTTTCTCCTGTGGAAGGGGTATTGTGGGCATCTGCTGAGAAGAAGCAAACAGCCCATAGGTTAGTTTTGCTCAGATTGATGAGGCTTGTGCTGTGCAAGCAGGCTGACATTAGCCAGTGGCTCCTTTGCAACATCTGTACCATACAGAGGAACTGTCAAGCCAGGAATCAATACCAGCCAAAATGTCAAACCTAAGAGGCAGCTCCTATGGCCCCAAATCCTTGTTGCACCAAATCAGAGCACCACCAAATCTCTCATCCTTCGCAAAATCACTGTTGACCTCCTTTGGTGCTAAGGTATTTGTCTCATTGTTGCAGGAAAATTTGGCTTGCATTTTTGAAGTTGCCTTCACACTTGGTTTTCTATTCATTCAGCAGCAGCATTTCTTTCAAGAGATATATGTAATTGTAACTGTCACTTTCCATTTCTTACCTGGTAGATGATATGCAGTAGTCATGCACAAAGCTGTTCTTGAAGGCTTGGTTATATTGTACAAGCAGCCTCAGAGCAAGAATCCCCTGTGGGACTTCTACAGAATGAAACTGCATGGTGCTTTCCACAAGGTTCTGTGCTGTATCACAATAGTAATCAGTTCCTGTGATTTCTGAGAAACCAGGCCAATGTTTAAGAGTTAGCACAGTTTACGCAGATTTGAAATATTCAGTTTGGATCATCACAGCTGGTTTCAGGAACTAGTTTTGCTTGGGGATGCTTTGTTAGGATGGCCCGAGTAGCAGCATGGGTCCCTCATACATAGGCGGGAGGGAAGAGAGGAGCCTGCCTTGAGTTTTTGGGTCTTCATGAAACTTGTACTGGATCTCTGTGCTAGCAACCTTTGTGTGTACCTCTCAAAGTGCCAGTACCCAAAGGTGGGGAAAAGAGACAGAAAGCACACTTTTGCATGGGAACTGAAAACATTGTGGGATTTATTCCTTTAAGTGTCTTTTTTCTATAAATTCAGCATGCAGAAGGTTTTTTGGTTGGTTTTACTGCTACAAAGAGTTTTAAATTACAAAAGTGCATAGGTAGCAAATTTGCAAGGAAGATGAATAGCTTTGAGACTAAAATGAGAGCCATTCCTGAAATGTGGAACATTTGAGAGGTGTGTTCCCTGCAGAAGCTAAATGCAGTGGGAGAAAAAAAATACACTGTATTTGAAGTAAGAGCTAACTTATCCCCACACTGGAAGAGATTTCAATAATCTTTTAAGCCTTAAAAACTTCAGTTGGTTTCAGAAATCTCTCATCACTGCTGGATGGACTTTTGTCATACAGGAAAATCATGAGGGATTTGGCAGCTGAAGGAAAAGGATGCCTTCTCTTTCTGTCAGCCTGCACACAGTGATTCATCTTGTCTGAGGGAAAGGAAAACCAAAGCAGTAGGGTTCTAGTCAGAAATTAGTCACTGTGAGACAGTGTTTGATCGGTGGCCCAGCGATGGGATTTTTTTGTTTTGTTTTCTTACCCGAAATCATGTGACTTACTCTCCATCCTTGTTCTTCCTACCAGGGGTGTTTCTAGCGGGACATTTGGGCTCTTAAGTTGAAGTTGGTATAGTTTCTTGAAGGTGGTATAGTTTCATATTTTCCTTTCATTGGCAGCTTGTTGTATTCTAATGTATTCTGTTAACAGTATCATAAAGATCCAGACATGCCTTATTCTGCACTTTCCAAGATCCATGTTCACACAAAAGCTGAGGAGAAAAAGCAGGTTAGCTCCTCACATGCCACTGTGGAAGAGCACTGGGAGAGGCTCAAATTGAGTTGTGAGTTTACTGCAGAAGATTCCCTGAGACCTTTTTATCTCACTTGCATGGGATATCTTCTAAGTAACATTTTTTGCTGTTGCATACCTTTGAGACGTGAATATTCATGTTGAGAGGTGTTTATCACAGCTCTGCTGTTTGGGGAGGTGTGTTTCTTATTGCCCTTGCATTTGATGCTACAAGAAGACGGACATGTCAAATGATCTGGAAATATTTCTTGCACTCCATGGGTGGGCTTTCTAGGTGTCTGGATAGTAGCCATCTTACTCCAGTACACTTCTGTGGAAGACAGTTTCTAAGCATATTGCTCCCTCAAAGCACTGCACATGTTGATGTGCCTTCATGCGGTGGAGAGAATAGTGACTGCCCTCATGTTGGACTGTAAACCTAAAGAGGCATCAGTTCTGCTTTCCCCTTAAAAATGCCTTTTCCCAAACCAAAACCATCATGATGTGTAGAGGAGGAAAGAAGGATCTTCATCTTTTGTGAGGCACAAGAAATAGGAAGAAAACCAAGGTGAGAAATGAGCATTTCAAGAATCACACCACCCAAAGGCAATGCAGAGCAAGATAATCAGGCTAACCACATGCACAGACGTTTCAAAATATCTTAATGGGCAAAATTCAGTTCTTGAAAAATCCCATAAACTACAGTGCTCCTCTGCAGTAGCAGCCTGACTGGTGTTTCCCCTTTGCTTGCATTTAGAAACACAAATGTCAAAGCTGGTTTTCTTTATTTGTGTAGCAATGGAAGAAAGTTCACTCAGGAGACAGAAGAAAGAATGAGTCTGGGACACGAGGCACAGACAAGGGCTATAATGGAAATTAATTGAGTAGCATGTTAAATAATATTACTTTAATCCTGCAGCTTCGGGCAGTTGAGCTGAATTTCTGGTTTATGGCATGTTTTACAAACTAAAATATTTTAGGGGTTGGAAACTGCTCGACTTTAGTAATTCAGCTCAGGAAATATGCTTCCTTTCTATCAAACACAGCAGTCTGTACTCTGTATTATTAGCCATGGCATGGTGCACACAGACAGTTCTCCTTGTTTGCTATCTCTGCTGAAATCAGCTCATTTATCTTTCAGGTGTTATAATAATTGACCCTCAATCAGTATTCCATTATCCTAAACAGGCAATTATCCACATTGTCACTTTTGCATTTGCTCTTTTGACCCAGAGGTCATGGAGGCCTAGTGTAACTGAATCCAACAAAATTATTCCCTTACCTGTCATATAAATAGTCATCCTAGCAAAATGAGACCCATGGGGGCTTTTGCTGAGGTGTTGAGAAGGCCAGTCTAACTCGATCCTTTATTCTGCTCTTTAAGGAATGCAGTACTGTTTTGGCACTCTATCAAAATAAAACAAAGTTCCATTTTTTAGCCTCCCTTTTTCCCCCCCCTTTTTTAAGTGAACACCCCTGCACTTACAAATGCTTCTTTGTGGCCTGCTTTATTGAAATTTCCATTCAGCTCTTCCATCTGTTAGCTGTGTTTACCACTATTCCTGGGGAAAGAATTCTGTGTTTTACCTTCATTTGGGGGTGTAAGGTCATAAAACTGTCTGGATTATTTCAGCTATATTTATACCTAAGTTAATATTACTTCTTTAACAGGTTTAAAGCTTTTAATTCCCCAGTTCATTATTCATGGTGAGTGAACTGAAGTGAACGAAGTTTTTGTTTTATAAAGAGGAAAGCTTTGGTATTCAAAAAGTGTTCTGCAAATGTGAGTTGTAGCCCTCTTCACCCCAGCTCCTCAGTTCCTGTTAGGCTCCTGTTTCATGCCCACCCCACCCCCCCCCCCCACACCAAATGACATGTTTTATTTAACTAGCTTCTATGAGTAATTTGCATGGATGCACACTAGGGTTATTTTTACAAATGTGCTTGTTGTGTTCATCTAGTAACAGCTGGAAGAGTAGCAGGGTCCACTGACATGAAGTGCACACACAGAGGCACAAGTTATAGAGCCCACTTCGTTTACATGGCCTTGAAGTATTAGTGTCAGGCCATCACGGAGCCTTTGGTATACAACTGTATCCAGGAAGAGGGTATTATTCCTGTTGCATTGGTGTGAAACTACATCTGAGAGTGGTGGATGGATTTTCCCAAGGTTGCAGGTGGCAAAGGAGGGAAGCAAACCTTGTTTTTCCCAGCTGTGCCCCAACTGCAGCAGCACATGGTGCAATGCATGAACCAAATGTGTCATGGGTCCCTCATAGCTGCTGTGTTTAGACATACATAATCTGAAATCCAAGGTACTCAAAGTGGAGAGGGCAAAGGGAGAAAAGAGCCTTGCTCTGATATGGGACTTAAACATGTTTTAACATGTTTTCATCTAGCTGCCAAGTCCCAGCCTCGATCCCCTGTTCCATCTGTTCTGTTTTGCTAGAAGGAGATAGTCAGCACCTTGAAACACTCGCCTGGCACCACTCCAGTGAGAAACTGGGAGTTGAAGTGAGAACACAAATGCAATTTATTTTTCTTTGTTGAAATGTTCCTATTTTCCCAGTGGCAGCACAACGCAATAGTTGAAATAATGTTATTGAGAGAAAAGAGTGGAGTCCCAGTGTGGATACTTTGCACACAGGCTTTTAAGCTTAAGCCAGCAAATGTCTGGACAATATTTAACTTGCTATTTCTTAAAAAAAAAAAAAAAAAAGTAAACCACCAACAAACCAACACACAAAAAATACTAGAATAATAGCTAGGAAACTTTGGGCCTTTCTCTGGCACTTGTTTATGAAAACAATTGCTTTTGCATCAGTTACTGTATTGTTTAAAGCAACACAGGTTTCCCATTCAATCATTTGTCTTGTACTTTCTTTGTCATCTTTGTAACATCCTTTCCTGATACTTTCAGTGAAGGCTGTGCTGTATCTTCCATTAGGTGCAAAAGTCTGATTCATGAATAAGAGGTCAGCATTGGCCTGCTCTCTACAGTGTGTGAAACCAAAAGAAGGTGTAAGTGGCTGAGGTGTTATAAGTGTTGTGGGAAAAAAAATGTCTCTGTTGTTTTAAAAAAAGAAAAAAGAAAAATAGAAAACTTATATCAGGACCCAAGAAAGTCTGTGAAAAAGCTGTGAAAGTCTGGATCATACCTCCTGCATGCAAAACTCCGTAGTTGTACTAAGAAGCAGCTATCTGAAATTTTACCCATGCTTAAGTTCTCAGGTAATTGACAGCAGCTTAAAACCATAAAAAAAGGGTTTTGCCAAGAGAACTTCTTTAAAAACAAAAAAAAAAAAAAAAAACAAAACCAAAACAACTTGATAAAGCAAATTATGACCGGGAGAGTATCTGAAAGGCAAAACTGTTCCAAGGTGAAAAGCAAGCCAAATTATCAGGTGGTTTAACCAAAAATCCCTAAGCAATTAAGAAACCTGTCTAGAAACAAGCCGTTTATGCATGTTCTTCTGAAGTAGGTGATGTCAGAATGATGTTGTTGGCTTTTGGGAAAGAGCAAGCTTGAGTTTATTGTGGCACTTGTTGACATCAGTACTGCAGTTTGCTGAGTCCCAAGCTGGAAAGCCACCATGAGGGGAAAAAATTGGCCCCTACTTTTCCTCTCCGTCTGCTCTCACTGGCAGCAGTAAGCTGAGAGGGAATTGAGCTGGCTCTTGAGTGGCTGGTTTTATGCCAGAAATCGCATTTGCTTGATGCAAGGCGTATTTTAATGTTCAGCAAGACCCTTGCAACGACAGCTGACGCCCGGCTCTCTCTGTCGTTTCTGGATGCGTTGCTGTCTGAATGCAGCACGCAAACCCTGAAGATTTTTTTCAGAGTCTCACAGGACGTAAGGCTCGTGCTCGTCAGCCAGACAGCTTAGCTCTGTTCCCAGTCTTTTTCATATTAAGGCATATTAGTCTTTACTCTGGCTTTCCTGGTTTTTAAGTGCTGGGTTAGTAAAGTCTTCCAGAAATGTCCTCAACATACAACTAAAGATTCAGTCACTTACTATCCTCCTTCTATCTGAGAGGATAGGGTGTCAACTCACCTGCATCTATTCTGAATGACAGAAATCAAATAGCAGATAATGCTGGGGCAGATCTCCAATAACTTGCACAGAAATATGCCTTTAGGGAAAAAAAAAATAAAAAGAGGGAAAGAAAGAAATTAAGCTAATTTTGTATATACACCACAAATTTTTCCTTTCATTGAAAAGCAGACTCTGATGGGTTAGCAGGCTTTTGTGTGACTATGTTGCTTTGGGAACAAACTGGTATATTAGGGTGTACAAGCCTGGAAGTTTTACTCTGATCCCAGCCCTCATCTATTAACAGACTTTGAACAACTCCCATTGTTTTTCTTTCTATCACTTTCCTCATCCATAAAATAACAACAGCATTGCTTTTTCTTGAGCCGTTTCAAAATATACTAGGGAAAAGCATTGCTGAAATAGAGAGCATTTTTATATAGCTCTTTAGAGCTAGACTTTTGTATATGAATTTTTATGGGAGGTGATGATACCAAAAGTGTTGACTAGGGGAACTGAGACCGTGCCTGGTGTTTTGATACAAAATTGGTAATTGTATAAAAGTTGAAATAGTTTTCCACAATATTTATGGCAGTCTTTTTCTAACTGTCATAGTTCAAGCCCAGCCAGCAATCCCGGAACCACGCAGCCACTCGCTCACTCTCCCCCCCAACCTTCCTTCCCCCGCTGCCGGAGGGATGGGGA
>NW_009938548.1:0-19309 GCF_000696875.1 Nestor notabilis
ATTTAAATTAATTTAAATTGATTGAATTTATATATATAACAAATAGAATATATTTGAATCCATCCTAGGTATTCAGAAAATGCCCCAGACCCCTATTGTGGGGTGAACCATGCTCAGTCTTTCCTGTTGAGGCTGCTACTGTTTGCATTGCAGACTTAGATATTTGATCTCAAAATAAATCCCCAACAAAACAAGCAAATAAAAAAACCTCAAACAACAAAACCCAAACAAACCAAAAAGAAAGATACAGTGTGACCAAATGGGGAAAGCAAAATGATGAGGAACACGAGTTCTCAGGCACAGAAAACAATTGCATTTCAGGTAAAGAACTTGAACATGGGACTGCCAAAAACAGGCATGGGAATGTCTAAAACAGGTGGCTAAAACAGATTCCAAAATCTTAGGGGGTGGAGGTTTTTTTGTTTGTTTGGGGTTTTGCTTGTTTTCTTTTTTTGAGTCTGGATTCCTAGGTGATTTCACCTCAGTTTAAAAAGGGTTTGAAAACCAAAATGGCATTGTTTCAATAGTTAAATTATTCACTTAGTTCCCTCTTCTTTTCCACTACATATTGCTCAGACTTGTTGCAAGTCCTAGAGATTTGGTAGCCCGCAGTTTTCCACAATAAAATATAGGAACAGGGGTTTAGCCAAGATTTTGTTTCAGGCAGAGGAGAATATGTGATTGCACTGTAAGAAATGGAAGATCGTGAGGGAAAGGAATGATCCTACATACGCATGTGGGAGCAGCTATATATCCAGATCTGCAGATACAGATCTGTCAATATGGGTACAAAATCATCAGGATGGAAGTTATCTGATCCTGTCTTCACCAGAGGGTGACATAATCATAAATCATCGAATCATAGAATAGTTAGGGTTGGAAAGGACCTTAAGATAATTTACTTCCAGGACACCTCACACTAAACCATGTAGCCCAAGGCTCCGTCCAACCTGGCCTTGAACACTGCCAGGGTTGGAGCATTCACCACTTCCTTGGGCAACCCATTCCAGTGCCTCACCACCCTCACTTTAAAGACCTTCTTCCTTATATCTAATCTGAACTTCTCCTCTTTAAGTTTGAAGCCATTACCCCTTGTCCTACCCTACAGTCCCTAATGACGAGTCCCTCCCCAGCATCCTTATATGCCCCCTTCAGATAATCCATAGGTATCTGTTTCCTGGCAGTTTATCTAGCTGATAATTAAGTACTCTTTTCTTCCATTAGCAATAGTGATTCTGCAAGCTATTCCTGTTCCTCTGTCTTCTCTTCTCTGGACTTAATTTGATTCAGCCCAGCAGTCTTTGCTTGTAGGTCTTCTTTTCATTTATCCTTGACCATTCCAGGTGTTTCTCCCTTGACAGTCTTCTTTTGGATGCCCACGTTCACAGTGTCCAGCACCCAACACTGGGCAGTGTATTCCTTGCCAGGAATAACGAGAATGGAAGAAATCCTGGAAGTATCCTGAAGCCTACATTCCTGTTTCCCCATCCTTGTGTGCTGTTTTCCTTCTCTGCATGACATTGTGGCCGGTGTTCAAAGCCTTCTATAAACTTATAGTACCCATATAGTTCAACTTCAAACATAAATGCTTAAGCTTTGAAAAGATAAATGTTGAGATGGGCTTTGAAACAGATGCTTCCCTTAAAGTGCGCATGTACATGTTGATCTGATTCATGTAATTGTCAATGTGTTTTGGAAACGTCTCAAGGGCATTTGCATATAAAGGCGGAAATAACAGGAGATAGTCCCTGAATTTTCCAGCAAAATCACTTCTGTTCCTATCTTTGGCTGGGAGGCAGACTTGCAAGAAAATACGTATAAATGAAAGAAATAAAACCAAACATTTAGGTGTTTCTCACAGGTATGTGAGCTTGGGTACATATTCAAAGACATATGAATTTCCCATGTTATCAGAGTCAGATGATTAATTTCTAGCTTGTCTTAAAAATAGACAGCTGCTAAATTACAATGAAAAGAGAAAAACTAAGGTAATTATTTCTTTTTATATTGCTTTACATATAGATACATACTTATGTGCATACACGTATATATAAAAATGCACACGTGTTAATGGAAAGGATCTGGGCTATTCTGTAATGTGCATTAGTTTATTCAATAGCAATAGCAGGTATTTGGTTTAGCGCACTGATGTGCAGAAAACTTTCTCAGTCTTCGCTGTAGGCTATCAGTCAAAAAGTAAATGTATCACAGGTGTACTGATATGGTAGACCATAAGGGTATTGTAAGAGCTGATGTAGTGTTTCAGGATAGTGTTTCAGGCATGAAATAACCTTAGTCTAATTTAGCTGTATGCTTCCAAGCGTAACTGAGTAGAGGAGCTCTGAAAAACTGCATTTCTAAGAACCAAGGATCTTCCTGGGAAATACAAAAAAAAATACTGTTCAGACTGTTGATCGGGTTTACAGGTACATGGCTTCTATGAGTCATTCTGCAACACCACAGTCATAAAATTATCCGCAGAAAGATAGGAAGACAGAAGTCTTTGGACACTATATATTGATACCTACCCCTGAGGAAGAAGCCCAAGTGTTTATGAACACTTTTGCTTTGTATTAACTATACTGTTGTGCTGGCTCCTTGAAACACCTGGACATGGGATTAAGACAGTGGCAGGCAGTCCTATCTGCTGCCTAGTTCCCCTAGTTTCTCATGGTTTTTGTAAGAGCAGAGGCTCACAGTTTTACTCAACATGATGTGGTACACACAGTAGAGCAAATTTCAAGGATCCACTGTATTGCATACCCAGCTGCATATCTTTGAGAGGCATGTAGGCATCCAAAGGCTGAGACAGGCCACTTGAAAGCACAGAGGTGATCCCATATGTACCACAATTCTTGCAAATGAATTGTGAAAGGAGTAGTCAAGATGTCTTCCTTGCCTCTCATGCTTAATTGTTGAAAGGAGAGATTCTGCACAGTTTCTGCAGGCTGTGTCTAGTGCTACATTTGCAGGGCAAGTAAAGCCATAGAGAGAAAGAGAAGTTTCACTGGTAAGTTAAGAAACATTTTCGTTGTCTAAACTGGCATGTATGTACCTATAGTAGGTGCTTAAACATAGCTTCAGCTGACACTAAAATGCATATCAGTAAAGATATACCTTTTCCTAAAAATCTCCTGGGGAAAGGCTGAGACAGGCAAGGACAACCCATCCCCTTGATACGACTGAAGTCACCGGCTTCTCTGCTTCCAAAAGGAACCAGGTATCTGTAACCAAGCCTGGTTCCCCTCTTTCTGCAATAGCTTATTAGACTGTGATTTTTTTCTGCTTTTTTTTTTTTTTTTTAAATTAAGATTGCTTTCTTAAAATTATTAGGAAAGAGGCAATTGAAGGGCAGTCAACTACTTCCCACTTTCAGCTTGGATAGTCAAGTGCAAAGGAAATGTCTAATTGCTATGTGACCTTATGAGTGTCTGTGTAAGTTTCTTACGACTGTAGACTACACAACTCCCCTTTACACCCCTGCAGGATACCAGAAGGTGTGTACATACTGTACCAACAAATAGTCTGGTTTATAACTGGTCAAAGGTAGACACCAAATTGCTGCTTACTGCAGGGAGGACAATCACCAATGTGGGAATTTCCAGCCTGGAAATTCATTAGTTTTGATATACCTATCTTTGCTTCATTACTCCCCCTGATCCTCTGGGCCTGGAAAGTATATGTAGTAAAACTAGGATTCAAAGTCTAAATGGCATTTGATACCGTACAGATATTTTGTGTTAGCATATAACAGTTTTTTTTCATTTCATTTACTCCCTGTAGGTAGCACAGAATTGCCATGTAGAACCAGCCGGCATCTCAAACAGGACTCAGGACAGTGCACGATGTCTGTATACAATGTTTCAGCAGATGGTGCAAGAAATCTTCATAGCAGGTAACTGGAGAATAATGGACCCAGACAGTTTGGTCTCAATGTTCTTTAGTCAGCTTGTGTGCTTACACAGAGATTCCAACTAAAAGCAAAATCTAGAGGTGAGGGTGTAGCTCAATCTGAAGGCAATGATGTCATTTAAAGAGGGAACTCAGTCATTAAGGAACAGCTTCCTGATGTCTTATCTTTCTCCTGTTCTTATATTAAACCAATAAGTTTCCACCTGCTATAAAATCCAGAATAAATATTATATCAAGCTGGTACATATGCTCTGTCTACTAGAATTTGATGGCAATCCTTATTTTCATGAACTCATCTTTTTATGAGAAATGCCTTTTATGGATGAAATTTTTTTATAAACACAGAACTTTGAGTGTATAGTTTGAAACAGAGTAGGGATGTGCAGAAATTATTCAGTAAAATAGTTCCTTGTCGGAAACAGCCATTCATCTCTGATGTTCTTTTCATTCTTTCCAACTAGAGCAGTTCCACTTTATGTAAATAAAGAAATAAGTAACATTTAATAGGTGAGAAAGCACCTGTCTCTAGAATCTGAAGGTTAAGGCACACATATGGGTTGAGGGAAATGTCCCTATGTCAGTGAATATTTAATTGGTTATGCAAAGTGAAATAAGTCCAAAACAGATCAAGGGTCCCTCTGAAGGATGAGAAAAAAAACAAAGCATGAAAATATTAATGAGGTACGAAATCCGCTTTCTACATTCCTTGCAATACAGCTGTTCCCTAATGGCTTTTGAAGCTCACAGGCTTATAATAATAGCCACATTCTGAACTTGGAAAGGTCTTATTTTAGATATAACGGTTGCTTTAGAAGTGTTAAGTTATGCACAGGCAAAAAGGATGTACTTCACAGTGTGTTTTCTATTTCTATCCGCTGACATTGTGAGCTGAAATTAAAGGTAAACATGACAACTTGAACAGTTTTAAATACTGCAACTTGCTTCAAGCCTCTCCAGTCTACCACAGTTTTCACATTTATTGTTACCTCCATTTGAATGCAATCACTAGTCTGTACTCTAAAGCCATCTTCTGTCCACCTTAGATTTGTGAGTTGCAACACGTAGTGTCAGGGGAACAATGAGCAGTCTGAGTTTGCAAGTCTGGAGCTTCTACCAGAACATTGCAGGACTTCACTGCCCAATGCTATTTGGAAAGAGGGGGGACAAAGTTATTGGTGAATCTTTCTGTCTTGCAAAAATATAAGTCTTACCTTGATGGTACTCAATGGTGGAGGTTTTACTCTCAATAGGAAGAAATGACACACTATGCTTCCCATGAAAACTGCTCCCACTCAGACGATACTACCTACAGAAAGGCTTTCTGCTCAAAATGATGTGTTTGGGGGCTTTTATTGAGTACTATGGCAGTTTGGAGCCATAGCATCTCTGGCTGCCAGGTTCAATTTAGGCACATGGTGTAACTACAAGATTTTTCAAACTGTTAGCCCTGTAATGCAGCGTGAAGGCTACTGTCAGGTTGGATTCCTTCCACTTGTACCTAATTATCCATAGCAGAGGCTCTACAGCGAGCTCCATGGCATGTCTGAGAAACCAGTCCTGTCTTGTAGCAGACTGAAGTCAAAGAACAAAACATACAGATAAACTCTGGTCAGGATTTGTGCCTTCAGTTGCCACTCAAACAAGTTTTCATCTGTATAGTCTGGCAAACGGTACGGTGTCCTGGTTGCCATATAACCAAGACACTTAAGACACAAAACATATGATGTTAGGTGCCTAGGTAAGTAATTTCCTGTACCATGAAGAGGAAGAGACGGGTTTCTCCAGAGGGCAATCCAGAAGAGACTGGTATTCTGCACTACCATCCAGAGAATTACAGTCTAGCCTTGTAGGCTTTATAATTAGGTACATATGGATAGGCAGTATGGTAATATTTTCCCCACTGAGAATTTGGCACCACCTGCAATAAGTAACTGAGGTTCTTCCATAACGTACAAATGTATAAGCACTGCATAAGCAGGCTTACAAAGTGCTTGGAAAGTGTCTTCAAGTTAGGGGGATGCCCAACCCTCTGAAAATACCTATTTCTCTAAATCACATGGAGAAAACACCCAGGCAAGTACCAGAGATCAGAAGCTGAACTTTTCCATGGTTAAGCTGAAAATGACTAAACTTATATATGAGATGAATCTCCCTAAAAGACAGCTCTGATATGCAATTCAAATTAGGTCAGCAGCCAGCTGAATATTCAGGCTAAGATTATGTACCATTCAGATTGTTGAAGGTGTATTTTCCATATGGGAATTCCTACCTCCTCACAACTCACTACTGAAGTTTGAGTATTGTTGTATGTTTATCAAGAAGATCTCTTATGCGTTGGACTTAAAATGATGCAAACATTAGTGGGAGAGGAGTTCTTTCTTTTCCAAAGAGAATCTACACAATCCTAGGGCCAGTGACTTTAATGTTTTTATAAGCGGTCTGGGAACTGAATGTACATAAAGTAGGTTTGCTGACCATACTAAACTTAGGAGGAGCTGTGGACTCCTGCAAGGGTAGCCAGTCCTTACAGAGACACCTGAATAAACTAAAGAGCTGGGCAATCACCAACCATATGAAGTTTAACAAGAGCAAGTGCTGGATTCTCCAGCTGGGATGGGATATTCCTGGTTATACACACAAACTGCGGAATGAGAAGCTGGAGAGCAGCCCCGTTGCAACAGATCTAGGGATCTGAGCTGATGGCAAGTTGCATATGAGTCAACAGTGTGACCTGCCAGCAAAAAGGACTTGCTGAGTCCTGGGGTAAAAAGCAGGAATAGGTAGTTGGTCGAGGAAGGTGAGTGTTCCACTCTGCACTGCATTGGTGCCTCAAGCATGCAGTTTTGGGCACCTCAAAATGAGAATGACACTGAAGTATTAAAGTGTGTCTGGAGGAGGGCAACTGAGGTGGTGAAAGGTCTCAAGGGCAAGAATCATGAGGAGGGGCTGAGGTCAATGGACTTGTTCAGCTTGGAGAAGAGAAGGCTGAGGGGCGAGCAAATTGCAGTCTACAACTTCCTCAAGGGGAGCAGCTGATCTCCTCTCTCTGGTGACCAGCAATAGGACATGAGGAAATGGAATGAAGCTGCATCAGGGAAAGTTCAAATTGGGTATTAGGAAAAGGATGTCACTGAGAGAGTGGTCGGCTGCTGGAACAGGCTTCCCAGGGAAGTGATCATGGTACCAAGCCTGTCAGAGTTCAAGGACTGCCTGGATGATGCTCTTAGTCATGTGACTTAGTTTTAGGTAGTCCTGTGAGGATCAGGAAGTTGGACTCGATGATCGTTATGGGTTCTTTCCAACTTGAGATTTTCTATGATGTATATAGTTCTATGAATTCCTTTGTACCTAAGAAGCTGAGGATAAGCTGTGCTTTTGTGGACATACTGGGGTCCAGCATGGAGGGAATAAGGGAGTGTTTAATTGTTTGGGGAGGAATGGAAAACAAAGAAGGGGATTGGGCAAAGGCATGGGCTGTTTGGGTTTTCTTGCAAAGGTGGCTTTCATCATACTTCCATGAACAAGAGATGCAAGTCATATCTCCAAAGAACTGTCTCCTAGACAGCAGACACTCCAAAGAAGAAGTGGGGTCATAAAAGGCAAACAACATCAGTCTCCAAAACTGAGGGAAAACAAAATGATTGCAATACTTCAATACATAACTTCAGCACAGGAAGACAATTCTGTCTCTGAATAGGAGCTTTAAGCTGTGGCTTCATATTTATCTCTATGCTCCTTCTAGTGCCAAAGTTTTGCACATCACTGTGTTTAAACAAGACTTACACTCAACATTCAGCAACTGTGATATAAGGCATGTGAGTTCTCCTCATCCATGTTATGAAGAAATGCTTGGCGAGTAATCTCTAAGTATCACTAAATTCCCGATAAGCTGCCATACTTAGCCCAAGGACAAGAAACTGTACAGACATATGCATATCAATTTTCTTACTGATGGCTTTTACAATAGGAGCTAGAGTTGGGCAGCTGCAGCATACATTTATAAAGCTTACAGCTGTGTTCGGTGATAAGAGGTTCTTTTGTAGAGACCACAGCAAAAGCTTTGTCAGTGACAGAAACGACACTTTTATCTCATTATGAAAGATGCCCCTTCCAGTGGAAGTCTAGCTGGCATGACGTTATCATTTGAACTGTGGTTTTTTTTCATGGAAATATGAGGGGAGGATCTTGCTGTTTTATGAAGTAGTCTGGCCTTTTTTATGGTTATTTGTAACATTAAAAGAAAATTAACTGCAGCAGAAAGATTTTACACCCATCTATAAACTTAGTTATCAGCATCCCAATATTATCCAATAACCAAATAGAACAAATAACGCCAAGGCTGGAAATGGAATATTTAACATCCTGGTGCTACAGTGGAGATTCTGTGGTTATGGCTGAGCAGAAACTTGCATTTTAAAGCTATTTTTTATTATTATTTTGATGCTTGTAATTTTCTGAAGCAGAGTTTTCCCAGACTTTCTCTAAACCCACAGGCACATTTGGGTGTTAATTTATTAAAAGGATATGACCTTTCTCAGTTGCTTAATACCAAAGAGAAGGACAGAGAAGTCACCCCATAACTGTAAAGTCATCCATTAAGGAATGATTTTGTGGTTTTGATAAACCATACAGATTTGTTCTCACCTAGCTTTAATCAGTTTAAGCTCATTATGTAGCTCTACCACTAGTGAAATCCTGAGAGTACAACTCTTTTCACCCATGCTGACACCTATTTTCCAGTCACTTTTGAAGTCTCAGTGTCAAGTGTAGATGAGCTGGTAACCTAATAGATAGTTTGAATTAAATGGGATTAATTCCAATCAGAATGTAAAATGGTTTTAGTTTTAACTTGTAGGCAGAGGGTCTACCATTCCTGTCTACATAGTCTATTGAAGACAAGGCAAACAGTGATACAATCACAGTTTATATGGGCTCTTAGGGGATGTAACCTTTGGTATGTTTGCTTCAGCCTGTCAAACTATCATCTAATGGCTGGAGGGTGAAGCTGAGGTACAGTTTTTAATTGTGAGTAATTAAGGAATGGAATGACTTATCAAGGTGGTACTACTGGCATTTTACATTGAGTCCTAACTGGGGTGAGGTTTTGTCTGTCTTGTGCTGTGGGTTTTTTCTTTCTTTTAACTGAAACAAGAATTAACTCCAGGAAGCCCTTTGGTCTGTTTTTATACTCCGTTCCAGGTTATATCAACCCACCATACTGTACCCATTAAGTCAAGTTTATCTCACTCAGCTTTAACAACTTAAGTGTTGGACAATCTATGTTATTTATAGGCAACAGAGAAAAATAGGTACTTCCAGATAGACCTTCTGAATATAATTCTTGATATATGCAACTGCTAATGCAGGTGACTGGTCTTATCTGCATAGCTATCTGTGGAAATAATAATTCACATGCATAAACTTTATAATGACAGGGATCCTAAGGAAAATGTAAAAGTTTATGGTCATGCAAATGCTGAGAGTCACTCCCAGAGCACCTTCATGTACTGGCAGACCAGCTGGACCTCTCCTCTCTGCTGCTTTCCAAGTCTGCATTCCCTTCATGTTATTATGAAATTCAACATATGATCAAAGGAACAAAACTTACCTGTGGTACTACAAGGCAAATCATGACAAACTCAATCAAATCCTATTAGTGCAATTCATACAAAATTTCTACTGAAATCCACATGAGAAATGACTAAGGAAAGGCTATGTGACAAATGTAGTAGAGTCTTCTGATACACACATTAAAGATTTTTATTTTTTTAATCCATGTTAATTCATATTCCTTGCAGTAAAGACAACACCTGAAGCTGTTAGTCAAGTATAAAGATAGAGGTGATAAGAACTGTGCAAATCTTTTCTTTTAGAAGAGTTAAAGATATTATTCACTTCCAGATTATTAAACGTACTTTGCCTAAGTAAAAATTTAATATTGCAGGGTATAGCGTTAACTATTGTGTAATACAAATGACAAGTAACAGCGTGCCTCATTATTATGCTTTTACGTTTGGTAACAAGATAATTCACCAGCTGTGCTCTTCTTCTGTGGTCCTCACACTGTAATTAACCTGCGCATCAGAGATCAGACTAGATCTCCTGCCCTCTAATTCTGAAATCTTGGAGTTCTGTTCAGGTAACTAATACCTCACAGGGCCAAGTACTGAAATTTCATCCAGAGGTATATAGGAAGAAAAAAATCCATCTTTGCAGCCTATCCAACAGCATAGGCACAGATTTGACCTTCTTTACTCTGACAGTAGGGCGAATCATTCTTCTCAAAATGTTGAGATTAATATTGTTGAGCCTGAGAACTCACACTGCAGCTAATGACTGTTTTTCAGAAAGCCACCTATGGGCAATTTCAAGATTTCCTTCCATGAGTGCTCTGCCTTATGTATAAAACGATTGAAGTCCAACAAGCATATCAGTGGGATTTTATGTTATACTCACATGGTCAACATCCTACAGCATTTTCTTTACCAAAACTCCCAAAATACTGTGCAGATTTTGTTAGGATAAGGACAGCGAGGTTGGCAAGCAATGGCACCGTACATCAGACACTGAACTAGAACTTGAACAAAATTCAGGATTTTTTTTTTCACTGGTTCTGACACTTTTTTCCCTTTTAAATCAGGTCAAAAAGCTGAAAGAGTAAAATCAGCTCGAAAACTATAAAATTTTGGATTTGGTTGGTTTGGGTTTTTTTATTGGGGGGGGAGGGTTTTTGTTTGTTTATTTGTTTTATACTTATAAGGGAAAGGTTCTGCTGTTCCCAACTTAAAAGTCTTTATTTAAAATTAAGGTGACATTGAAGTACATCTACCCAAGGAGCCATGGCACACATTACAACTGCATTTGCAATGCTTGAGATCCTCATTCTCCGCTTGTATGAAGCTACTTGGCAGATTATGATAGCCCTATGTACTAAGATGAGACACAGAGCTCAGTTAAAAAGAAGATTTACATTGTGATTTAACCTCAAACTCCTCACATCAAAACATTGAAGTGGATGACAGTGTTTTATTTTTGAGTATAATCAATTTTGACTAAACCCAGTATATCTGGGATGGTTGGGGTTTTTTTCAGAGGAAAATTAGGAAGGCAGAAGGGTGTAGCAAGGAAAGACAGACTTCCTCAGGAAATTATTTCACTGAAACAGCATTATCACTAGAAAAATCATTTTGGTGGAAAGTTCACAATATTCAGAATGACAGAGGATTTTTTTGATGCTCCCTTTCCACAAAGAAACGAGATACTAATTCATTCTCAAGAGAACTGGAGGGATTTGTTGTTCGCTTTGTTTTTAAAGGAGGATGTATATTCAGTCCCATTGAAACTGAAAGAACATCTCAGACCTGAATAAAGATGCATTCCAAAAGATGTCAAGAGGAAAGCTTTTGCAAAGCCAGCCTCTTCAAGAGCTTGTTACAGGCAGAGCTTTCAACCAACAGCTGTAATAAGAGCTGAATTTATACACAAACATTTAGAAAGCAAATACATAAATAAGGGGGAGGAATGGGGAGAAGAGAACTTACTTCACAGCATTTGGTGTAATATTATGAGCACAGCATTAGAGAAAACCATGCATCTGTTTTATAGTTGGTTTATATTCTTCTCTTGTGTGTGCATTTTATGCACATAAAAATTAACAACCTTTGACTATCCATTTGTATTTATAACATCTGCAGTACCAACGGGTGCACTTCTAGTTGCTCTGTCCCAGGCTTGCTAAGCATCCTAATTTGGAAAGAAAATGCCAGATAACTCTCTAGGGGAACATTCACAATGTCAACGTCTCTTAATTCCTAGACATCCTAATGTCACCAATGGGAAGACTATAATGAAGGAAATCCCAGCGGCACTGAGGCAGGGTACAGATAGAATTGCTGGTCTTTGCTTTTTCTGTTTGAACCAATCAAGGTGTAACTAACTGCAGTCTGAGACTGGAGTGGTCTTTCTGCTTTGGGGTAAAGAACATATTTTGACTATGCAAATGAAAAAGATCATTGAAAAAGATGAGCTCGGAAAACTCTATTCATACATTCCTACTATGACTGGTCCCCCAGTAGTCCTAATCAGAGCTGGCTGGATTACCCTAGAGACCTGCTGTTCACGAGTACATGGACAGCAAGTGCTTTCTAACCAAGTTTCTTCTCTGAGGCCTCTGGAGTTCACCACTGCCTTATACGAAAAAAAACCACAGTAAAATAAATACCCAAACAAAAAACAAACAACGCAGCAAAACCACAAGGTATCCAGGCAACCACCGGTACAAATCTCTGAATTCAGCTCAGAGACTATTTTTGTGATACTTTTAAGAGAGATAAATAAAAGATCATTTTCTCCTCTGCTACAGATTGCTGCAGTGAAAATGTTCCAGGTGATGTGCAGCTGGTTCAATTCAACTATTTCCGTTTGCAGATAGTTTCTCTAGCTGTGAGGAAGTTGCTAGGGTTTATCTGCTGATAAATTTAAGATTTCTTTCGAGTCAGCTGCGCTGTGGGGTGCAGGGGAGTATCTCCAGAGGTAAAAAGAAAAGTTTCTGATGAGCTGCATACAGTGAAACTGCATCTGCCTGGGATTGCCCGTGTGTACTTTTGATGTTAGCCCTTCCTCATCAAGAACAGGCAGAAGACAGATAGTGGATTATGATGGAAAGCTGTTTTCAGATAATTACTGGTGAGGAAAAGGCCGTGTTATGAACTTTAGATGAACATTGAGACAGTTGAGCTGGGAAATCCTCTTCCCAGTCTGTGGGGAAGTAGCCTGTACCCAAAAAGTGCATTGCACAAAACAGAACATTTGAGAAGGGTGTCTTTGAGACTGCTGTCAACACTGGATGTGCCCAAGCCCTGTGCCCATACCCAGGCACTGGGGATCACACTGGGGCTGTTCATGGGGCACAGAAGGTCTCAGAACACTCCAGAGGAAAAGCCAACCTGGAGACAGATCTTCATGAACCATGAGGATATAGCCAAGGCATTCGTGTGACAGAGAACTACGAATTTGAGAATTTCCTTCACTTTTTAGTCCTTCTTGTCAGCCATGAAAACCCTGCAGGTCTACTTAGTTGTTATAGAAACTCTCCTCCACAGCACCGATGGCTCCTTTGCAGATTTTGTATTAGAGAAATATAAACTATATTTCAGCTCGAAAATGTGTTTTGCCGAGCAGGGGGTTCTGATTGTTTGTTTGTTCCAGCAAGATGAATAGCATCCAACTTAAAAAAAGCCATAAGCTTCATGTATTTATTTTGTTCATGTTTGCTGTGCTGTGGGGTGAGTTTACTTTGGCTAACACATGCTCACAGGAAATGAAATAAAACTGCATGGAGCGGAATATCTCTAAAATGAGCAAAGCCATAGAGATTGTTCTTAGCAATCAATACTTGTGTGCAAGAGTGGAAAGGAAATAGGGTTTGGTGCTACTGTGTTGCTTCTTGTCTTGGTCTGACTTACCAATAAGTTACAGGAAAAAAGTACTGAAGGAAAATAGTAAAGGAAAGGCATTTTTCTCAGGACAAATGGAAATGGCTTTTTCTGTAGAGGTTAAAACTCCACAATTATTAAAAAGTAAAGAGAAATGGCTGACAAAGAGACAGAGCCGACAGGCAATGTAAATTGTTAGTAGCTGAAGCTAGAGCCCACAAATGCTTTCAAAGGGCTCTGTCACTAAAAACTGCAGTCTCATCTCAGCTACCAAGCTCCTTGTTCCCCTTCCCACAGTTCCTCATAGCAAATTAATCCAAATTTTTTCCTTTCCTTTTTGCCATGTTAATTTTAAGTTGGAGCAGGTCCTCTCAACGCCTTGGACCCAGACTGTTGCAGGGGTGGAGGAACTGCAGGGCTAGGAATGAGCAGTCAGGGGTTGTTGAGAGCCAAAGGCTGCCTTTTTAGGCTGGACCCATTTATGCTCAAAGTGTTTGTCAAGCACAGATTTACTTCCAAAGTCTCGGAGGCTTGCACTGTGAGTCTTAATTAGCCTGTGTTCCCTTCGGATGTCTGCAGCAGTACAGGCCCCCTTTACAGAGTTAGAAAGTTATAAAGAGCAGTTTATCCTATGACAGAGACATAGAAATGTAATTTTTTTCCACCAATATTGGAGAATTCATGTTTTTCGTTATAAGTGTTTTCCAGATAACAGTGAGAGATTTGTGTGTATGGGAACACTAGTTTCTGACTAGACCTTGGAGAATACTAAATGTGTTACTTTACAGTAGTCTTCAGGAAGCAGAAAATTGTTGATAAGACAATACTTCATATTTTACAGTGATCTTAGCAGTTAGCAAAATGTATGCGTTTACAAAATTGCAAATCAGTTATGAAAATGAGCAATTATCAGAGATACTCTTCTCTGTGTTACTCAGTACATCTTCAGAGGGTGCCATTCAAATAACCTGAGAGAAATTCCACACTCATTTTTCTATTGAAGTAAACAAAGTCAGACTGTACCTGGTATGATTTGTGTTGCAGAATTCTGGGAGTCCCCATGAGAAAACTTTTCCAACTCTGCGGAAGTACTACACACAACTACAGGGCATAACAGCTCTGCTTTTGTGCTTACTGCATCTGCAAATGTTACAGAAGTGCAAAGTTGCATTAACTAACAAGAAAGTCTGGTCGTATACATGCAGCTATTTCGTTGTAATTATCATCTGTTTTCTTCAAGATGTCTTCTTTAAACAGTAAGATGCTGTATTCTGGTCACCAATCTACCCAGACAGCCAAAGTTTGGTTTTGGCCCCAGATTTGAAACGACTGAGCTCTTTTTTCAATCCCTTTGGTATCAATTTTAACTTCCTGAAAACAAATTTGAAAAGACTAAAAAAAGTTGCAAAACATAAATGTACCTGCAGGGCGATTTGGTGCCACTAAAATCTGTCTCTTAGCTTCAGGGTATTTTGCCACTCATATACAACAACATATAAAAGCTTGTTTCAGTAGCTTGGGATGAACACTTAAAACAATGACAAAAGTTCCTGAAAGCAGAATCCAGCATGTTATAGAAAAGAAATACCACTAAATAAGCTTTAGAAATTCATTTTTTTAAAACAAGAACTTCTCCTAGGCTTTCCTATTTATATACACTCATGCTTTTGAAAATTCATTTTGTCAAATTTTCTCACTCCAATGCAAAGTTGATTAACTTTGCCAGACTCTAGTTGACAACTTGCAGCAATTTTCTCCATCCAGTGAAGACAGAAAGTGTGAAAGCAGGGGAATTGTTTCCCTTTAAAGCATGTTTTTGACAATTCACATATGTAGTGTCAAGATATGGACAGTAGTCTGCTTTGCTTAACTGAATATCAGTGCTGGGCCTCCTGCCACCATCACATCCCCATAAACAGGTTTGGCTCAAGTAGTAGCACCACTGAAATGAAGGAAAACAAAACTACTTTTTATGTCTTGTGAATTAATACTTGACCCTGTGTCTTACCTATACTACCCAAGGCTGCAAACTGTTTAAAGCATAAAGAAAAGCCATTAAGAAAACTTTAATTCCTTGATAGTAATTCTAATGTGGCATATCCTTCTCCATTTGGCTGCAGGCAGAAAGTCCAGTGAACGTCTTGAAAAGCAAGGTTTTGCCACTTCTACCACATGCTTCTCACATTTTTGATAATTGTACTGTACATGTGTCAGAAATAACCACAAGGAATGTGAGTACCTCAGGCAATAAAAGACAAGTTTTCAAGTGGATCTACAGAAGGTTTTGGAACAGAACCATGATCCTACTTGTGTGCCAGCTAGCAAAAGCTAGTTTACTCTTCTCCCAAACAAGGGTTTTAATTACACCACGCTGCAGCAGATTCAGCTGAAGTTTTTGAGACGACAAAACTCTCATGCTTTAAATAGTAGAGGCTCAGCTCGGAGGCTGAAGCCTTGCTGAAACTTATGCCTGATGCAGACTGAGATCCTGATTCCATACAGTTTGGAAGAAACTTTTGATGTGATGTTTCAAAGGTCTCCTCTGTTCTGGCAGCACGTCAGGGAAATGAGTCCATTAAAATGACTGTGCAGTTCTTTGCATGTTCTGCAGTGGAGGGTTTACTGTAGAGCTGGTTCTTGGAATATAAAAAAACCTGTTTTAAAACAGTAACTAAGATTGTATTGAATCTGATTCCTTTCAGTACTGAATTCCAGGGAAGGTCCTTCCAGGGAAGCCATGTTTTTCCTAGAGGAATGAAAAATAAACAGACCTTTTTAAGCATTAAAAAAAAAAATTAAAACAAGGGGCTAGCATGACAGAGTGGCATGTGACACAGATGGGTATCTCAGCCCCAAAGGCTGCTCTTACATTTGCCAGCAGATCCATGGCTTTCCCATGTTTCACCCACAGAAGGCCCAAGTATACTCATCCTTCCTAGCATGACACAAATGGCTGTGTTTTCAGCCCAATCGTCTGAGAAATACAGGTAGTTTCCCAACTCTAAAAATAGTTACAATTTTGAATTACATTCAAGTGTGAACACAAACTACATTCCAGTTGTACTTCCTTTCCATCCGCCTTCCAAGCCCCTCTCCAGTTTGGAGCTCCTGGGGTTGTAGTTGTTTTTTTGCAGTAGTCATACTGCTGTTGATTCAACTTCAGCTTCATTTCTTTAGAACCCTCAGAACTCTCTACAAGGAAAACTGCCTGCTGTTCCTGTTGCAGGATTTGCCCCTTTTATAGCTTGAGTGAAACTTGTCCTTAGTGCAATATATCCATTCTATTTATTTGATCTTTTCAAACACAATTGTCAGGATTTTTTGAATGTTAACATTATCTTCCAAAAATTTTGCAGCCCTTCTCAGCTCATTTACAAAACGTTGCAGTCCTGTTTTATAGTCCATTACACAGGTCACCAGTGAAACTTTTGGGCAAATCCTGAGATGGTTCACTGCAGAGTCCTGATCATCCTTCCTGACAGTGAACCATTACAAATACTGTTCATGGATCTTTGTACAGTTTTGCTCCCAACCTGTAGGAGGATCTTCTAGGTCATATTCATTGGGGTTTATTTTATGGTTGAGATCAGGAAGCTCTGATATCCCAGTCCCTTTCTTTTTTTTGCTGATGTTGAGGCCATGATAAAACTTTTACCTATATCTGTCCCACCCATTGTCAGAGAAATATGGGTAATGCTGTTTTCTCTGGTGCCTCATAGATGTGCTGCAGGGCTTCATGTGCATCAGTGCTGAATATGAGATGCTCTGAAGAGAAGATCTTCAGCAATAAGTGTCCCAAATTGATATGAATCCTAGTGGAGAACATCCATCTATACAGAAGGAAAGAACATGATTCAACTTTCATCTCCTATTAAAACCTGAACTATTTAATTTCATTACTTCAGGGAATACCTGCAAGAAAACAAGCATGAAAGAAATTCTTAAATCAAGACAATATTCGTTCTCTCCCTATAAGCCACAACTCAGGTCAATCGCTGAGTTTGCAGTAACTCTAAATGCTTTCCTTTGCCTCAAAACATCACTTCTTTATCAATTTTATCTCTCACAATTTTAAGATATTCCCACTCAGTGCATTTGCAAACACCCTGCACTGGACTCCTCTGCCACCCTCTGTCTCTGATTTAGAGCATAATTTCATGAATGACAAGAGATGACCTCTCTCTTGCTTCCTGTGTGGGCTGTTCTCAGCTGGCTTGTTCAACACAGTTCTGGTCTTTATTGCATAGTGCTTCATCTTTATAGCTGTTATTAGACATTTATATCACTTTCTCCTTATGCTGGATATTATTGGCAGAAGTTCCATTGTACAATGCATCAAACGTACTGGAAAATGCTTTTGGCAATGATTATGGGGGGTTTTGTGTTATTTTGTTCAGCACTCGGGCTGCACCACACATGATTTGAACTTGTTGCTTTGCATGGGCTTGGAACTCGAAATGCAGAAAGACAACCATGCTTTTCAAACACAAGTCTGGAATTACTCCTCAGTACTCCAGAGGAGTACTCCTATACTTAGAGTGGTATGAGTCTGAATGGGATCAGATGTGCCATAGAAACATAGAATCATAGACTTGTACAATAGTTAGGGTTGGAAAGGACCTCAAGATCATTTAGTTCCAATCCCTCTGCCATAGACAAGGGACACCACACACTGAGCCATGTCACCCGAGACTCCATCCAACCTGGCCTTGAACACTGCAGGGTTGGAGCATTCATGACTTCCTTGGGCAACCCATTCCAGTGCCTCATCACTCTCACTGTAAAGAACTTCTTCCTTATATCTAATCTAAACTTCCCCTGTTTAAGTTTGAATACGTTAATTTACAGACCATACCCCCCAAAACATCTGCTATATAGATTACAGTTTTCATACACATGGGGAAATATTCTTTAAATTTAAGCCGTCACTATCTTCTAAATTAAAAATAAAATCACTGAAATTATACCTGCTCCTTTAGCACAGCTATCACCTCACAGAAGTACTTGCCGTCCTGTTCTTTCCTGCTCCCTTTATGCCACTGAGGATGAAGAGAACACGTTGTACATGACATCACCTTGAATACCATAGGCACTTGAAAACACTTTCAGTATAGGCTGGACTCCTTCCTCTCAAAGCCAACTCTTGTCTTCTCTATGGCAGAAAACCTTGCCAGAGCCTTAGACTGTGAGGTTAAAGGGAACCTAGGAGATGAAGTGGCTGAACTTCCTGATTAAGGCATGAATTATCCCCTACTTCCCCTCCCATTTGAAGTCCACTACACAGTCTTACCGAGGCTTGCTTTAGGCCGAAACAGCTTTTTACGAAGTCTAAAGCAGATGTTTCCATGCTAGTTTGTACTAGCAGTTAGTCATCTTTGCTGCTGAAAATTCATGTTTTACTTCTAACGTGAATTTGATTGGCATTAACTGCCTCACATTGGTTTTTATCGTGTTTTTCTCTGACAGGTTAAGAAAAATAATAATAACTTGAATATTTTCTTGTCATATTAGAATGTAGGTTGCCTTTTGGTGCTGTATGCAATGAGCAAAGGGATGCCCTTACGTCTTTCATTATAAGGCATTTCTCTATTCCTCAAAAGTTATCACTATTCTCTGCATTGTTTCCAGGTTTTCACAGCTGTTTTGATGTATGAGCGACCTATACGGCTGTTTTTGAGAAGCATTGTCTGCAACTCAAGCAGTGGTTCACATTCACTGTCATCACGTCCATCCTCGTTATGTTGACTGAAGACAATACTAACTATTAAGGAGGCGGTCACAAATTGAAGTAGTTTGGAAACTTTGTGCATCTAGGTTTTATGAACTGCCCAGAAGCATAAGGAGGAACAAGGTTGTCCTTCTACAGGTCTTTATCATCTTCCTGTTCCAGCAAGTCAGGCACATAGGAAGAAATAAGCCAGTGATGTATTTCCCCCTACCTGCTGCCTTTTTCTTATGAGGGA
>NW_009938548.1:19340-63671 GCF_000696875.1 Nestor notabilis
ATCCCTGCCTCGCCTGGGGAGGAGATTAGCTGCCATGCCTAAAGGGCAGGGAGTCACAAACCACCATCAGGAAAGACCAGTAGTCACCCTGATCAAGAAATCACAGGTAATAATATTTGTTTTCCAGGTACTGCACTCCACAAAAGGTGGATTGCATCAGCACAATTTGGCTTCACACTTTACGTCACAAAAAGTGAATAAAGGCAATACATCTAAAATATTCTACTAAGTGGTGTCTCAAGATGCTCCCTATTGCTTTTTCTCTGTCTTTCCCCTGCTACTTCCATTACTTTGCCTACTCTAAATTCTGGTAGCAGTCTTTTGGAGAGGTGTTTTCTATGTCTTTGTAGAGTAGCTAGCACAATAGATCTCTCTGATCTAAACAAGGCCTTTGAGTGATACTGCAAGGCTCATGAATAGTGATTATTGCTTCCAACCACTAGAGAACTCTGCAGTTGTTTCAGAGAAGTTGACCTACTTAAATTCTATATCCAGGTAGTGCTTGCAGCATTTTATTAAATTGCTCTAACGAACAGTCAGAGAGAGAAATGTGGAGGATACCCAGCTATCCTGCAGGTCAAGATGTGTACCAAGAAATAAGACCCTGCAATTACAGCACAGGTTTTGTACTGAGATGCATTACTGACAGCTTGAGACTATCCTTGAGAGTTGAGGGATTGAATGTGAAGTACTAACACTGGATCTTGTGCCCAAGACTGGTTTGATGGACTAACATAGCTGGGAAGTTAACTATTCAGAGCATGTCTAAGTTGTCAAGCATTGTTAATGTGGCCCAGATCTAGCATAGACCCACACAGTTTGACAAGGATTTGGCTTCAGCTCAGTATTTCTCTGACCCTCTGTCATTCATTTCAAGGATTTCAGATTTTCGGTTCAACTTCAAGGCCCTGAAAGGAGCTTCTGAGATTTTTGGAAAAATTATACAGTGGTCCAGATGTAGAGTTTTAAAATGCTGATTTTACAAATCTACTTACTTTCAATCTGCTTTTCCGATCTTGAATTTTTTTTGGAAGACATGGTAAAAAAAAGGATAAATAGTAACCAGTAAATAGCAAGATGCTGAAGACCTCCCTTTTATGAATAAGTAAATTTTCAGAAAGGTAGAGGTAAAAAACAAGTAAGAAAAAGAATAATCAAACACCTGTTTTCCCTTGAAACAGAATACAGATTCATCATTCTCGTGCATATGTTATATAAACTCAATGGAAAAAAGAAAAGGGGCAGATGCCATACTCAAAAATAAACCACTATGGTGCTTATCAAAAGTGACAACACTCCTACAGAAAAATGTTGCTGCTCTTCTGCAACAGACATTAGACAATATTCCATAAGCAAAAATAATCGTCTTGATATTTAACATCATCAATTTACCACCTCCTACAGAGATGTCAGCGAATATATACCTAATCCAAAACTTTTTACGTATGAAAACAAAAAACAAGTTAGGAAAAGAAGTATTTAACCAGATGAAATGTAATGAATAAAACACTATGCTAGAAAAAAACTGTTATTGAACCAAACAACTATATTTATATTTACAGGATGGGACACCTGGGCTACATCTGTGCTAGCAAATAAAACAGAGCAGGAAGACATGGTCATGGGACGAAGGGGATGACACCCGTTGTATTCATATCATTACAATCTCTTCCTCTTCCAAACCAGAAGGTCCCATCAACTCCACCTGTTGGGAATCACCCTTGATCTGTGCTGTTTCCTGAGATGTGACTCAACACTGCTTGGAAGGGTCAGTTAGTAGGGCTGAAGATGGGTGAAGAAGTGTGGTTATCTATTAACAGCAGAGATGTCCTTGTGCAGACGTTCCTGATCTGTTAAACCTAATATTGAATCCATAATCAAGGCCAGAGCTGTCCACTGATGTCTGCATTGGTATCCTGTGTGTGCAAAAGACCTACAAGGGTAAAAGTGAAGAGGTCACATGTGAGAGCTATCTCACCAAACTGCAGAGGTATAATGTAGAAGTCCATTTTTGTGCTGGTCCTTCAGTGCTCCCTTCATAGTCAGTGGAGCATCTGCAGACAGCTGTAAGGCAAGGTAAAATCAGGGTTTGGTGGTAATGGGCTACTGGTAAAAATTAAATGGCATATTACATGCTCAGCTACAGAAAGGTCTGGGTTAGAAGCGACCTTAGACATCATGAAGTTCCACCCCCCTGCCATAAGACAGGGACACCTTCCATTAGACCAGGTTGCTCAAACCTGCGTCCAAACTGGCCTTGAACACTTTCAGAGATAGGGCGTCCACAGCTTCTGTGGGCAACCTGTGCCAGTGTTTCACCACCCTCACAGTAAAGAAGTTCTTCCTAATATTTAGTCTAAACCTCTCCTCTGTCAGTTTAAAACCATTCCCCCTTGTCCTGTCGCTACATGTCTTTGTAAAAAATCCCTCTCCAGATTTCTCGTAGGCCCCCTTTAGGCACTGGAAGCTGCTCTAAGGTCTCCCTGGAACCTTCTGGTCTCCAGGCTGGACAAGCCCGACTCTCAGGACAGTATCTATAATAATTTTGGCACTCTCTCTTCTTTAGCGTCCAATGTTTGATTTAACAGGAGTGGGAATTTTAAAGAGTTTTTGCTCATTAGCAAAAACCTGAGAGATAAAACATGGAAAAATTGTTGCTTGTTTCTGAAAATCTTACTTCAAAACTGTAAGTGAAATGCCTCTTTTGTGTATAACAGGGCTCCTCTGTTTCCATAATGTGATAAAATGTCAGCCCTATCTTTCTATTTACAATAATTTGACTCTATTAAATATGTGGTGATATGTCTGAGCATTTTTGTTACAGAAGAAATGTGAAACCGTAATCAGCAGAAAGAGGTGGAAAATATTAATCTTAGCAGTATAAGACTGGCAGAAGGGGAATTTTCTACCTTCTAAATATGCAGCTAACATACTAATCACAAGGCTATGAGCATCTGGCCAGGATCCAAGGATGGAAGATGTATTGCTTTAGCCAATAGAGGACTCTCCACCTCCCCTGGTGATGAATGCTACAAAAAGATGCTAAGGATAGTTCAAAAAATACTAAAAACAATGTGGCTGTAATAGATTTAACATATAAACATGAAAATCCATAGCACACATCACATCTTAACAGTAAATATTATGGTTTACTTTCAAAAGTCTTTAAGTATGTACAGATCATTCTTACAAAGTAAAGATTATTAACTGTTGGGAGCACAGTGATCTATTTTGCACATAGACAATAAAAGATGTGGAAAATTTCCAATAATATTATGACTTTCAGTGGAGTTTGAATTTGCTTTAATGGCACACAGTCTGAACACTGGTGCTGGAAGGTCGGGCTCTGCTCTTCTTAAAAAGAAATTTATCAGAATAAATGGAATTGCTCTGGATTTGCCGCAGTTAAAGCAGGATCTGGTCCATGAAGTTCGTTATGGTCAGTTATACAAGTTAAAAGGAAACTCCAGGAAGATCTCTCTATTTTCTTCTATTTTATTATAAAATTATGTAAGATTGAAAAAGATACAACTAAATTTTCAGTAAGGACTACAGATTTTAAGAGAAAGGCTGTTCATTTGTGTGGTTTAGAATCCCACATTCAAATCTAATCAATTTTATTTTAATTGTAATCTCTTTCTAGGTTTCATCAACCAACAGAGCAAAACTAACACTGGTCTAAAATCTCTCCAGACTTACCCTTCTACTCCAGTCAATATCCAGTTTCCTCCAAAGACAAGGAAAGTGGGAGAAAGCCAAACCCATGTCTAGAATTTACCAGCCTTTCATTTCTGATTAAAATCCCCTTGGTCCACTTGTAGTGCTTGTTTGAAGAAGCCAAAGGATGCAAAGCTACTTACTGCCAGCCAGTGACTTCCCTAAGTTCTTTCTGCTTCTGCCCAGGCTGAGGCTCAGCCAGGCCCTGGCTTCCTTAGAAGCAGACTTTCTCCTGTTCAGAAAACCAGACACTTACAGGATATACTCTTGAATAGTGCAACGTGACGAAATGAAAAGGGGAAGACCTTTCTTCTCAGATACGGACGCTAGTCTCTCCAGTTCTGTTTATTTGTGATGACTGTCACTCAGATATAGACACAGGGATCCTTGGCCAGTTCCTTCAGCTGAGGATAATTGTTATTCATATCCTGTTAACTGTGGCATCTATCCTAGGAACTACCTACTGGAGCGTTACAGAAAATTTATTCAAACATTTTAAATATATTGATCAGATTTGGCTTTAAAACTCTTCCAAAATGAATCTGGATGGCAGTGTGATGTGACACCATCTGGACTTTTCTGTTGTTTGGACATAGAGTGGATGGATGCTTTGGCACTGACAAAGTAAGAACATTATTGGAGCAGTCCATATTGATGCTTCCCCAGTGAAGCTGATGCCAAATTTCTTTGGGTGAAATCTTGTCCCTTCTGACATCAACAGGAACCTTGCCATCAACTTCAAAAAGGCACACATTTTCCTTCTATCTTGAGTTAGCATAAACTCAAGCCTCATATCTGGAATAATCTCAGAGGACAGAATCAATAAGGAATGGATCATGATACAGCTTTTTATGTGGTCTTCTGGCATAGATAAGACAGCAAGAAGTACTATTCTCTAAAAACATACAAGTGTAAAACACTTATTTGAAATAAGCTTATTGCACAGACTTTTTGCCAAGCAGTTAATTGTGTGCACTATTTTGAAAACAATTGAAAATGGTCATAACTGGATGAAATGTAAATGTTTGGGTTAAAATCGTTTATAACATGGGGACTAGGAAGCCAACTAAACAAAAGAAAAAAATGCTTTTACTTGTCATGACTGATGACAAAGTAATCTCCAAAAGAGATGAAACTCACAAATATTACAGTGTGCTCTACTTCTCCAGTTACATTTTCTATTTACTTTGGCTATTGTCACTTAGCACCAATGAACTTGTGACAGACAAACAGTAATGACTAATGGATGCTGTGACAGATGATGAACTTTCCAGACATCGTATCTTAAATAGAGCTGTGGAAAATATGATAAATATAAAAAAATCTGGCAGGTCCAAACATCTTCTGTTAGGAGAAAAGTAACAATTAGGTGAAGCAAGAAGTCCACGTAGAATTCATGAGCCTAGTAGCTAGAGAGAAGCAACTAAATAAAAGGAGATTGATGAGAACGAGGATGGTTGTCTGCCTCAGTTTTAACAACCAGAACAGCAAGCAGTTCCCCCCATCTGCTCCCTGATAGCCACAGTGAGATACTCCTGAAGAAGGAGACTACAGAACAGGGAATGGAATAAACTCAATACTTCTATGCCCTATACCACCAGCTCCAGATGATTTACCCCCTAGACCCCTCTACATGTTCATGCATGAAGTAGTTCAGCTGCTGACTGTGTCTGTCACAAAAGAAGCAGCCACTTTTATAGAGGACTGGAAAGTTGTAGATATTGCATACTTGTTAAAGTTGATTTTAGAAGTGATCCAAGGAACTACAGTTAATGATTTATATGTGAGAATTTGGTCAAGCTGATCATGAAGCACCTGGAGGCATCTGCACTCCACATCACTCAGGTGATGGGAAGTTCAAGAAAGGATGGTGGAACACCATTTTTTCTTGGACAAGGACGTGCATGGTCTGAAATACCCACACAGAGGGATGTAGTGCTCAGCATATGAAACCCAATCATATGGAGAGCAGCTACAATTTCAGACGTGTTTTCAAGAAATCCAAGTACATAAAAAGCCTCTTCTAGGCCCATAAATGAAACCGGCCAGAAGTATATACAGGGTCTTAGTCCAAGTGGCCTGGTATGCCCACATCCATGCAGGTTGACTCTCTTTGCTTCACTAAGCCTCTCTTATCACCGTTTGAGTCTTCCCAGTGACAGCATCCCCACGTCCATGTCAGTCCTAGAACCATGCCTGGGCAAAGTCTACTGCAAAGTCAGTCTGCTAACAAAGGGTATGGGCAACCACATGTCAGTGCCTGGAGACATGGCCTGGCCTAGGTTTCCCAATGTGTGCAGATGAAGGGGCTGTGACAAAGTACTGAATCTGATAAACACAGATAAACACAAGCTTTTTTAGAAGCATGCACTCCCAAGGAGCATACATAGGGTGTAATTTAATCTCATCCTAGGGTAAGAGCCTAAATTAAGTCCAAGCCCTTGATAAGCCTATTTCTCTTCACCCATATCTGAGAAAATTAGCTAAGGAGTAAACATCTATAACTCAGACACTTACTATTAAGTGACATGAATCTTACTATGAGGTATCTGAATCTGACTGCACAAATCAAAAGCTTGTAATTTCCAGAACTGGCTCCCATACTGATCAGTATGCATTGTCTCCTCAGTTTACTTACCCACAGTTGTAGTTAGAAGCTATTACATCCTTTGCAGCATTGAACCATAACAAAGATTAGTTAGTGCATGTGGCTAGTAATAGTTTTGAAGAGAAAAGGGGTTGTTAATCAGGTCTGATACTTAAAACACATCTTTCTATTGTGTTTTAACTATAGGAAAATACATAAAGCAACAAAAGGTAGGGGAGCTACAGACATGCCATCAGCAACTACCAGTACACATTTGCTCTATGTGCCATGGCAACCATGTGGCTGTATCTACTCCTAATACATGCCTATGTTTGAGAGGTTTACGTTGTCACCAGTATTGGATTGCCAAGCTTCAGGCTCCTGCCTCTAAGTGAAGGCATCCACTTTTTTTAACCTGACCTCTCCCATCCAAGTACTTGGCTCTTCCTAATGAATCCATCCATCTTTGCTTGGTGACAATTCAAACATGTCTGTGCTCTGAATGGGAGGAAGGATCTTTAAAACATTTAGGAGTGATTTCAAAGCACTAGGGTATTTTAGCTGAGCAAACTAATTTTACAAAAGAACCAGAAGAAAAGGAAATGTACATACACAGTCAGTGATGTCTCTAATCTTTTTACATCTGTGGGTAAAAATTGTATTTTATATTCTTATTTCAGTTCCAATCGAGAATTATTCTAAAACTTTTTTGGAAAGTGGAAAAAGTAATTAATCCTTGAGAGAAATTTATGGAATATTTCTGTTTGGTGGGAAATGGGAAACAATCGTTGTGTGCCTCTTGCCACACGTGGCCCATAAACACAAGAAAGGTGGTAACAGTTGGGAGGAGTGGCAGATGCACTGCATTTTTCAAGTCCCCTGAAAGCTCCAGTTGCTTGGATATGGGAGGGTGTTTGTTTGTGACTATTTGCAGAATGCTGCCACTTGTCCCATGAGTATTTGCCTGCCTTTTCAGCAAAGAACCTCAGTTGAGAAGCAGAGGAGAAATGATCCTGGTGTGAACTGAATTAAATTTTTGGAAAAGCTTCATTGGGGAAAGACAGGAGAACGACAGACAGCTGCTGGTTTAGAGGTGATACAGGAAGAAGAAAACTTTGCACATAAAATAATCTGTAAAAGTTTTTTTAGCAGAACTGGCTAAAGAAGTTGGATAAACAAAATTTGGTGTTTTGTTTTGAGCTCGGATCAGTTAGGCACAACCCTCAGGAGATTCAGTTTGTCCAGAAAAAGGAAAGTCCTAACTATAGTCACCACAATATGGATATGTTTTCCATAGCTTGCTTACATTACCAGTGAAACTTCTGTGCCAGGAGTTTCCTCCTAAGAGACCTCTAAGACACTGCATTATTAAAAAGAGATGTTTTCCTCCGCAGGATGATGTGTTAACGTACAGAATCTTCAACAAAATGAAAAACACAAATCTAACTACCTCTTTTCATATAAAAGCAATCTGATGGCTCAGAAGAAAATGTGATATTTCTGTATCTTAAAGCACTGCAGGACTCTGTAAACCATATTGATATTTCTGAGGCCATAAAGAATAAAGGCAATATTATATTAAAGAATTTGCAAGCTAAAAATACCTTTTCATTATCAAGTACTTGCAGAGAGAAGGAACCTTAGTTGATATATTCTTTATCAAATCATTATTATTATTGCTGTTGTTGTTTTTATTTTTGTTGCTGTCATATTGTTATTCCTGTGTCTATTTTAAACCACAGTCAAGTCTGAGGTTTCACTGTAATTTGTATAAGTGATCCATAAAATCTACATAATAGATTACTGTTACTGCAAAACATTAGGGCTGCATGAAGGAGGAGGCTTTTGGCAGTGGATATTTTCTCAAAGGATTATGGAAGTGATCCCAGGAATAGAGTGTGAGCAAGCCTCCAGCTCACATGGCACAGCTTTGTGGCTGCACAGAGGCCATGTGGGACAGCTTGTTAGGCGACACTTTCTCCCAAAGTTTTTCAGTCATTAAAAAGGCTCTGTTTGTTGTTCACTTGTACTAAGGCGGAAAAACAGAAATCTTCTCTGCCTGCATGAACACACAACAAGATATTACTGCCTGGGATTTTGGTAAAAGCAGGGTCTTCTGAAGGGCTCAACTCAAAAGAGTGAAAGCTGTGAATTCTCCTTTCATCAAGATATGGCTTCCAACTCGAACTGCTGCCACATGCACCTGAGTCCTGCTGTCTTAGCCTAGGTTGCAATGTGATCAGCATGTGCTGTGGCGCCTGTTTGAAGGTGGTGTGTGAGTTTGATGTTGTACTTACAATACACAGGAAAGGGAGGAATGTGTCTATCCTTGCTGGGCACAATATGAGGTGAAGACATAGCTTGGACAGCTATGTAGAAAGGAAGGAGCTCCCAGACATGTAGGCTACAGTGTAGGCAGCCATTTCAATGCTAATTATTCACTCAAAAGCATTAAGATAGAGAACTTCTTCCACAAATCCATTTCTTTCTATGAGAGTCAAACCAGATCAAAACCAAAGCTAATCAAACCAAACCACTTGCCTCTTACTGTGCTGCCAAACCTTTGATGCCAGTGCACCAAGCATGTTGCATTCTCCAGTGGGAGGCTACAGATCAACCAAATTCCTCTGCTCAGGGATAGGCCAGGGCCATGGCAGTGTTACAGCCCTTCAGTCTTCATTGCAAGAAAAACAAGGAGGGAAAAAAACAACTTGATGCCAATATGGCTCTGATGCCAATATTTCAAATGGGAGCACATAGTAAGGCCAGTTTTATTTCATGTATTGCTCAGCCTTAGGTCATATAAACCCCCTCACACCAAGGTCATATAAAAGCCCCAGATCCCTGTCAATCCTCATGAACACTTCTCTGAGACAGGTGAATAGCATTCCTAGTTCATAGGTGGAAAAAGCTGTTGTATGGAGATTAATCCCTAACCATGCAGACAGTCAGGAAAGATTAAAACTGCAGGGACTTTGCCAGCCTACCCTTTTCTTTGAAGTCCAGAATTTCTGGGCTACTTGCTGCTATGAATCCAAATGTCTTCAGTGTTGATTTAGCTCCTAAGGGGGGCAAAAGAATCTCTACTCCCTGTACGATGCTTCTGAATGAGAATCTGTGTCCTTTTTATCTCCAGGCTAGTATAGACGCCTCCATGGAGCTGTCTACAGTTACCCACTTCACCCAGATCTGCCTCCCCTCTGTGTGCATCAAAATGGCAGAAAACCCTGAGACAAATTGAAAGATCCTTGCTAACTTGCCAAGGCTAGAGATCAGCCCGCCCTGGAGGTGAATCCCGCCTGCAGCTGCAGAGCTGCACACAGAGGCAGGATGTGCCCTGCCATGGTGTCGCAGAGTCTTATAAATTGAGACATAATATACTCAAATGAGATTTATTTTACAAAGCAGTTAAAGCTCTGTCAACATCAGCTGGTTACAAATTCAAGATGTCAAGTGGAATTGCCACTAAACAGCTGACCTAGAAATTCCTAAGCTTTTGAAGGATAGCCGAGAATGTGCAATCGGTCACCCAATAAGGCGAGGGCTCTCAACCTTGAAGAGTTACCTTGGGCAGCATCCTGACCCAATGGGAGCTGCTGCTCCAAGAAGGGATGATTCATCTCACCCTCCATCAGGGTTCCATTTATACCCTGATTTAATCTCATCTGTGGTCAAATACAGTAACAGTAGTCCTCATAGGCTGAGAGTCTTATCTTCCACATGACAGCAGTGGAAAAGTTGGCCTGCACAGGATGAATACATCTGCAGTCAGCATTCATTACAGATCAATGGTTGGAGGATTTCAATCTTTGTCACACATGGCCACACAAATCTAGGCTCACCTTACTTCAAAGCACAAGGAAAGTGTGCGGTCCTCTCTGAGCACAAACCCATGCATGATCACAAAAGGAGCTGTTGCTGCTTTCTTGGGTGACCAGGGACAGAAAGATAACAAAAAATGAAGAAATAGCAAGAATTGTCCATAGGGTTTTTTTAACAACATGCTCCTCACAAAGCTTCAGCAAATTCATGTTGAAGGTGGGGACACAGATATATTTCCCAACAAAGACAGAGAAAATACTTAGAGCGCAGCCCAGTGTCCAGTTGTTATATTGGAAACGTTTGACAGACGTCACTGTCATGTCCTTCTGGTTTCATTGTGAAGCCTTGGCAATGTTGTTATTGTCTGAAATAATGCCTGTGTCCTAAAAAAAGAAAAAGCCCTTTAGGGGCTTTTAGGAATTCCTTTTAGGAATGACAGTCCCTACTTCAGCCATTGTTAAAGATGTTTCATTTTTCAGTCTCTTGGACACTATCGCCAGATCAGACACCAAAAGCTTTCTTCCTTCATAGCTAGACCCCCATGCTCTTTTCAGGTCCTCCACTCACTTCTCTGTTCCTTTTTCCTCACCAGGCATCTTCCAGTACCTTTCCCTCCTGGGTGTCCAGACAGTTTCTGTCAGGGAATAATACTGGGAGACCCCATCTGACAATGAAACTCTGCTGACCTGGGATCACTCACCTCAACCAATGACACAGAAAATATTCAGGAAATAACCTATGAATCCGTTGCTGGCAATTTGGATCATGCTACAGGCATAGCAGTCTCTCTTCACAAAAACGGTATGTTGGCTCTGATCCTTACCAGACCCAGAGGCAAAGAAACATGATCAACAATGTTTGAACAGATTCAATTAAACATATCAGCTTAGGGTTGATCAGAAAGACTTGTCTTCACCTGGGAGCCAGTCACCAAAAGCCAGAACTCCATGGACCTGTCTCTTACTCTGCCTTTTTCTCCCGTGTGAAGATAAACAAGTCTGTAACATTCAGCAATGAAGTTTTGCTCTCTTTGAAATCTGGCTAGACCAGACATGGGAAATAGTTGCCAGTAACACCTGAACTGCAGTGAATTCTGAGCAAAAACATGATCAGTGAAAGAGCTGACAGTGGATGGAGGGAAGGGCAAAGAATCCCAATCCTTGTATTTGCTGGCAGCTGAAAAGGCAGCAGACGTCTTCATAAAACAGCTTTCCCCCTCCTGCGTTGACACAGTGCTGTCAGCTCCAAAGGCCACAAACACCAACTGCACTGCCTGACATGCTTCAGCAGGGAGAAATGTTGCAGCCTGCATTTGGCAGGGTGATTTGCTGTCAGAGAATTTGATAGCCTTGGGGTGCAATTACCAAAAGCTCTGGCGCCTGCTGCATTCAATCTGTGTTTAGGTTCATTTGATAGGCGAGTACCCAAGGGGTATCCAGAGAGAGGCAAGAGGGCAGGAAGGCACGAAAAACATGTGGCCACTATCCTGCCCCACGCAGGGGGAGCAAAGTCAGCACCAGGATGTGGATTGCCACGGAGCAGACAGCAGAAGTGGTGGGTCAGGTTTGGCCCAGGTGGCTGCTAAGTCTTGCCAGCTGCATGCAGGGCTGTGAGAGAGGGGCTGAACAAAGACCATATGCAAAAAGGCCAGCCTGAAGGTGAAAGAGGAATAGGAGAGCAGAATGGGGGCTGGCGACCTTCCAAGGGAAGGGGTTTTTGTTTTATTCAAAGGACTTTGATCCTCTGGTGGGAATAGATAAGGGGACTGCAAGGTTTCCCATGGGTGCTATGCATGTGGAGCAGGTTGTCATCCATCCCAGCTGCTGGGCTTGGCAGGCTTGGTACCCACTGCTCACCAGTGAAGAGGCTTTGAAGTGAGAGCTGGAGCTGTGCTTGCCCTAAACTGGAATATGACTGGGTTGTAATCACAACATGAGGCTTGGTCAAAGTGTCTCTATTTTAGGTTGGTCAGATACAGTTGATCCACTAAAGTTCTATCAATTATGCTGGCCTTTTACAGGTGTAAAGGACTGCCAGGAAGACATGAAGACAATGCTGTTTTACTTCACTGTAAAGCTACAATGAGACTTGGCTTTCTATTACATCCTTAAAGGGAGCCTCAGGATAGAGCTAATTCCACTCTGTCCTCTGTTCAAGTTCTCAGTCCTACTATGCAAAATCCAAGGCTCATTTAAAAGCACTCAGCAAATGACATGTCAGAGGATGTGTCAGATAGTTTTTAGTCTGAGAGTCTGGGAAATGTATGCAAAATCAAAATGAAAAAAATCACACAGTTCAGTTCACTTGCTTATGAAACCTCAGTAGAATATTTTTCTCTGAAGTCTATGCAGAGAAAAAACACAAGAACAGCTGATGATCTTTTTTTTAGACTTCCCTTACTGAAAAAATCCTGCACTGATGAGTGATGTTACTAAATATAAAAGCAGATCTCTACAGTGGCCACATTAACAGATTGCTAAGTATTATGAGGCAAAAGTGTCTGTGCAGACCTGCAAAGAGCAGAAGATAATGAAACTTTGGAATCAAATAGAGGTGACCAGCAGGACCGTGAGTCAGTAGTCACAGTACACGGAGTCAGAGCCAGCACAATCTGGAGGAAACAAAACAAACAGTGCAGTATTTTGGAAGGGGAAGGCTGGCAAGCATAGCTTTACCTGGGCAAGATGAAATGCACCAGATGGGAAGATCCTGAGAGGGATAGAACTTGAAGGTGGGAAATTAAGCCTCATGGTCTTTGGCAGTCAACCAGGAAGTTGAGAAAACTCAATTGAAACTGTACAACAGCAGCAGCCACTTTCCCCAATACATGCACACTCTGAAGTTCTGCCCCAAGTTGATGCAGCAGTGTGTAATGATGCAAGGGACCAGACTCAATGGGCCAGAAGCTGCATGTTGCTCACAGAACTTGCTGGGAGCCATGGCGGGCAGCCATCCCTCTCCTCCTTGGCACTGGAAAGATTCTTCCTACAAGGAGATTTGCTTATTGTGATACAATGAGAAAGTCAGAGTCCAAAAATGAGAGTCATGGGAGAGATTTTGGGGTTTTTTCCGAGATTTAGACCATCCACCAAAGTTGCCAGCAGTTAGGTAGAAAGACCTTTGAGCAGTTGACTCTGGTTGCTGGCAGGGCAAAGCTGTTGGTTTAGAGAGGACAGATTTGTCCTATGGCTTTTGGAAGTGACAGAAGTGGGTGAATGGCTGTTCCTACTGTTGGCCATTGTCTCAGCTGACTTACTCAGTAAACATAGGCTGAGATCTATCCTGAAAACTAACCTCTGAGGGAGGGGAGAGTTACAGAACTGCGGAAGCCATGAAAGTTCAGGAATGAGCAAAACATAAATGAGCAGGGAAAGTATCTGGGTCAGGTATCCAAAACCAGGGATCTGGAAAGGGAAGATGAGCAGAGCAGTGTCCATTGCACCCTTGTGGACATCCAAGGAGATAGTCAGCTTTGTCCAGCATGACTTTGCCCAGAGAAATGGCAATGGTAGTGAAAGCAGAGTCACCAGAGTCACCGGGATGGACTCCTACTCCCCTGCATCCACCTTGCACCAGTTTGCTCCCTTTTTTGTGAGTTGAGGGCAAGGAACACAGTCAAAGTTACTGTGGAGAGCAAATCAAGAAGAGGGTAGAACAAACTGACTGAGGGTAGGAAAGTTATTAACATGTAAATCAATGTAGGTAAGTCAGGGGGCAAGGGGAATCTGAGTTTAATTCATTTAACAGAGTGCAGTTGGGAGGACTAGATCTGACAGGAATTTTAACAGAGAGATAATGCCTATGTGAGTGTTATGTGTGTCTGTGTGCTTTGAAATGGCAACAGGGGACAGTGAAAGAATATATATCCTTGTGGGCTGCAACATCTGCTAAAATGAGTTTTGTCAACACCTTTGAGTGCCCACGCCTGCACACACATGCACTTTCCCAGCCCATCCAGCACCCCAGTTCACATCGTTGGAAAATTACCCAGCAGATTTTTTAGGAGGAAGTTTTATTGTAATTACTTCCAGTTAAGAGCACTTAAGCTGCATTTATTTGCCAAGTAATATTGACTTCCTGGTTTTTATGTGAAAGAGTTTTTATTTCAAAGGCAACCTACACAAGTAGATTCCCCAGTCTCTCTTCTCAGCAGCCCAAGCAATACAGCACTCCAAATCTGTCATAGACTGAGGTGGGGATATTTTTTCTGAAAAGCTGTTGTTAAAATATTGCCAGCACAAGGCTGCTTTAACATCACTGATTCCAAACAAAAGGACACGCAGGCATGAGAAGATTAAAAGACTAAAAACAGAAACATATTTTGATTTCCCAGAGAATACAAGATATGCAAGAGGTGTGTTTCCGGAGGATCAGCAGGATGAGGATTTGCTGAACTGGGAACAGCTGTCACAGCAACCACATTCTGGAAGAGAACTGGTGTCAAGTTAGACATTACCTGGAAGGAAATTTCCCTGCTCAGAGGAACATTGTTATAGAATTAAAACTTTGGAAACTGTTGGTTAAGTCACTTCCATAAAACCTGGAGGATGCAGTAGAAGAAATCCCTACCAGAAGACAATGGTGCTTCATGAGAAGTGAATGGTTTGAAACAGAGACCTGGGTCACAGGCCTGTCTGGCTTGCACAGGCAGCTCTCAGTAGGACTATATGAATGTCTGACTTGTTTTCTCTAACTCTCAAATGAGGAGAGCCATTAATCCCCTTTGCAAAGTCCACTGAGAACTTCCAATGGAAAAATGCTATACATGCTAGGGAGGGACTCTTCATGAGGGACTCTAGTGGTAGGACAAGGGGTAATGGATTTAAACTTAAACAGGGGAAGTTTGGGTTAGATATAAGGAAGTTCTTTACTGTGAGGGTGGTGAGGCACTGGAATAGGTTGCCCAAGGGAGTTGTGAATGCTCCATCCTTGGCAGTGTTCAAGGCCAGGTTGGATGGAGTCTTGGATGGCACGGTTTAGTGTGAGGTGTCCCTGTCCATGGCAGGGGGGTTGGAACTAGATGATCTTAAGTTCCTTTCCAACCCTAACTGTTCTATGATTCTATGTTGACACGAGCACCAGGATGCTCAAGCTTCATTAATAACTTCTGTTTTTCTAGAAGATGCATACACAGACATATATTCAGTAGGCTCCTTTGCATCCCTTGATCCCTTTTGCACAGCCCCACAGTGTAGCAATGCTAAGAGCTGCTCAGCAGTGACTGCAAAGTAGACTGCCTTGCTGCATACCCTCTTTTCTCTGTTTAACGGCATAGGGCATCTCTAGAGCCCCAGCAGACCTGCTTTCAGCATGGACTGCCTGGGATAAGTGAGACAGAAGGGAAACCATGAGCTGGACACCACACCCCAGCACCCATCTGCACCAAATCCACCACAGTCCTATATGCCCTGGAAGGGAATAAGGCAGGAGCTGGGTGGCTCTGGTGACACATGCTGTTGTGAAGCTTTCCTCATAGCAAGAGAGTCTGGCACCATGCTCACCAGGTGGAAGACAGCACCCGCTGGGCATGCCTGGCTACCCTGTGACCAAAACCAGACCCAAATCAGCCTGTGTCGCTAGCTCTAGCCATCCAAGGTCTCACATTTTTGCACGCTGCCCTGGCTATGCTTGAGGTGGTGTGTATATCCTGATACTGCTGTGGGTCGTACCAGCCTGGCTCACTTTCAATTTGCATGCTCTGGTGCTCCTGCAATGCTGAACAAGAAATAAGTATCTGAATGGTGCTTTCTCCAGGCTACTTTATCTCACTTCTCAGAGTGCACACGCCCAAGGCCACGATTCGCTATCCAGAAATGTCTTAGTATTGTTCATTTAGTGCCTTTAATTTAGTATAACTGAGTGTATAAGATACATTCTTATGAGAAATCTGGTTGCTTCCCTTTAAGTTCAGCCCTTTCACCCTGAGAACAAAAATGTTGTCATTGTGCTGAATAAGTGGGTACTTTGTCACCAGCAGTAACACTGCAGAAGGCAGTCCAATTTTCCTCTTGCCTCCCTCAGGTTGCTCCTCCATTGCTAAAGCTCCCCAGTGTGGCCCTTCATCATGTTCAGCTATTTTTAGATGCCCCTTCTCCACAGGCAGTTGATCCACAAAACAAACAAAGCTATGCAGTCTCCCAGTGTTACGGAGATTTTTGGATGTTTAGTCCTGGACTGATTTCAGACGACAGTTGAGAATTCCTTTACTTTTTTCCATTAGGAATGACTCACAAGACAAAGCCTGTGCTGTACCTGTAATCCAAAGCCTCCTTAAACCTAAAGTTCTGTCAGGTCACAGAAAAGAAACATCTGCAGACCTAAGGAATAATAATTCATTGGGGCCCATCATCCTGAAGCTAGCTCTTATATTCTGTGTACAAAGTGTAGGTTTTTATCAGATTCTGGGTTTAATATTAGTAAAGGTAATCACTACATCCTTGGAATGCAGTAGCATGTTTAACATGTTCACAGCAATTTTCTGTTTCCCTTGTATTAATTTTCAATACAGCAGGTATTAAGAAGCCAAGAGATACAATGGAATGCTGACAATGTGCGAAAGTCATTATGATACCCTTCAGCTACTTGAGGTGACATTGTTTTCATACAAAACAAATTGCTTATCACAGACCCATTACTCAGGAGACAGTAAACAGTTTCCACAATGTATGCCTCTTAGGCACTGAAAGGATCTTCAGGACATCTGTTAGCCTCATTTGATTTTTTTGGGGAAATCTTTTTTATGCAAATAAGATTAACTTCACGGAGTATAATGAGCAATATAAATGTGTTTCTTTTTCCTTTTTTAACTCATTAAGAAAACATAGGTGGCTGTAGATGCTGGTGGGGATTCAGACAATTGAATTAGTAACAAGGTTGGTGAGGGGTAAACAGACACAAAGTTAGAGGTAAGTAGACTGAAAAAAAATAGTGCTGATATGGAAAACATTGCCTTCTTACTTGGAGGAAGATCTCTTTTTGCATTGTTCTGAGGATCAGGTGGTATTCAGGGCAGTTAGGGTGGCATTCAGGGTCCAAGTCTATTGCCTTAATGGCTTAGCTGTTGGCACTGTCAGAAATGCTGTTCAAGATGTACATAAAAGTTCTCAATCACCTCTTTTTAAATGCTTTTCTCATATGTGCCATGGTTCAATGGTCTGCAGTCATCAGGTGCCAGCTACTTGGCCTCTCTTCAAGCCCATGATGTAAAAGAGAAAAAAATCTCTATTTACTGCTGCTCCTGAGATCTGTCCCCATCCACAGTGTTGCAGCTGGTTAAAGCATCATCACAAGGTTATCACAAGGAAGTAATACCTGTGCTGCCTAAACCACTGGACATCTTAAAACCACCTGCCCCACAAGCTGGGTTGTGAGTTGTTGTGTATCTTGAGCAATGCATTTAAGAACTGTCAGTGCCTTCACTCTGCATAGCTATGAAAGGAAATAAATGTTCAGACTGACTCAAATGGCTCCAAGCAGCTCAGAACATTTTGTAATTGTGCTGAGGCAGCTCTGAATGGTTCTGCTGTCTTAGAGGCAATGAAAAAGGAAGAGCATGCTTTGCTGCTAAGTACATTCACTTCTTGGCTGTTGAAATCACCTGTCTGAACAAGGCTCAGACAGCAATGTTTCCTAATTATGAAGGCCAGTGAAGTACCCTGCACTGCCTGCAGCATTCACGGATGTTTTACTGAGGCTCCCAAAGGGAACTGCATAAAAACTAGACTGCTGAGTCTTTTGTGAAAAGAATTTGTGTATTTCAAAAATAGAGTCCTAAAATGTCTCTGTATGGAGTGAGAGCATTTACACCAGTGCATGTGATGGCTTCCACCAAGAAGGTCAAAGTCTTGTAAGATTAGAGGGGGAAGGGAAAAAGGGAGAATTCTGAGGATTAACAAACATTTAATTAGACCTCAATCTTGCTAATATTGGATAAGATGGAGACAAAACCAGCTCCATTGCCTGGAACAGAAGTTACTGAAAAACTGAGCAGCAGCAATCTTTCACTTAATGTACGTAAGCCTTCTGATGCAGTGTGGCGAATTTCTTTAACAATTACTTTCATTCAAATGTGTTATCAATATTGCTTAAAAATACGTTTTCAGCTTATCTTATTTACAGATCCCTATCATTTTTCAGCAGTTTCTATATAGTCATGTGTTAAGTCTCTCTGATCGCTTTTTTGATAGCTGCAAGTTAAGCATAGCTACATTGTAGGCTGCAGGTCACACAAAATCAGGTGTGCTTCAGCGATCTGACACAACTAGCTAAAATCTCTTCCAGATTCCCCTTGAGAGACAGACTGGCCCAAAAAGCTGCCCTATAATTCACATTCCTTGATGTTGACAGTATGTGCAGGTGGAACAACCTAAAGACTGAGAAGCTGTGAAACTGCTCACCAGTTCATGATGAATCCAGAGTCACTCTTCAAAGACGAATAACACTTCTACACACATTGACAACAAATGCATGTGGCTGAATATTTCATTGCAGTTCTAAACATTTAATGTGCTTCATCTTTGAAATGTCACTGCATATCTGGGCAGGCCTGTCTTTCTTTTCTACATGCTACCTGTAAAAAAGTCAGCTTCTTCCCTCTTACCACAGACAGGTCTGTCGCCTGTGGTATAACTTCTCCAACAGTTGCCTCCAGGACCTGTAAAAGAAGAGTTAGTGATGGCTACTACTACTTTACCATTGTTAAATGGTCTGCAAGAGAGTAGGATGTAACAACAAATTCGGAAATTAAACACTTAATTTTCTGGGGTGTACTGTGGCATCTTTTGGTAACAGATTATGCTGAAATGAGTACTCTAATCAGTTAGTGAGAAACAGCTTGAAACCTTCCAGAAGTGACAGCCACATTCTGCAGCAGCAAGTTGTAGCAAAGAGCTGGGAAGTGGATATGAAGAACAGCAGCAGGTATCACTCACACAATAGGCTTTTGAGAAGAGACAAGGTCAGGGCCTTCCTGGGGTGGCTGTAAAGGTGCACAGAGTTGCTGAAGTTAACATGGAAGAGCAGGGTGAAACAGATTCTGTGGAAAGGCGTTCTGATTTTAGTCACATAGAGAGATATGTGTAGTAATGCACTCAATCTTTTTAATTCCTGTGTGTACCATAATTAGGTATTAATCCCAGAAGTGCAGAAAACGAATTACATGTTGACAGCTACTTGAAAACAAATATCTCACACTTCAATTCTTAATATGGCCACTGAGCTCCAGGCAAGAAGTATTTCATAATTTCAAACGTATTGTCCTAATTACAGCTTGTGTTTTAACCGAGATTTCCTTTCTCTATTTCCCTACCAAAAGATACTACAATTCAATAACAGAAAGTCCTTTACTAAACCTTATTCTTCCTATAGAGTGGAGTTATTTTACTTTAGGATAGGACCCAGGGGTCCTGATAGACTGGGAAATATGTCCCTTACATGCTGTACAGACAGAAAGCTTACTGATATTTTTACAGGTATAGCATGGAGAAGAATAATCCAAATGCTTCATATGAAGAGTTACTGAACCACACTGAATCATAGGTGTGGAGCATCTGCTACCACCCTGTAGTGGGGTCCATTGTAAATCCCTAGTGTAAGGCTACATTTCTACTTTCTGTTCTTTTCCCTTTCCATTTGGCAGTAGAAAGAGCCTCTTTGGACCCACCCAGCCTAGAAATATCAGCTAAGAACCACAGCCTTACATCATATAACAGATTTTACTTTATATCCTTTGAAACATTCATTATGTTAGTTAATCCACTTTCCATTTTCTTCCTCTGGAACACGCAAGATAAGGACACAGAGCTGGCTTGCTTCAAAAAGTAGGTGCTTTACTATCCAAATCCAGCAGCTTGTTTGCTTGTAAAATAAATACAAAACTGTTTTTTTTTAAGTTTCTGACCTTTGAAGGCGTAACTCTTAGATAAATACTAATTGATGATATTAAGTGCCATATAGATTTTGTATCTGTAGTATCTTGTTTTAGTTAATTCTCAAATGACAAGGAACATTTAGATGAGTACAAAACCAAGAAAGATATAGGAATTTTTGTGCTTGTAAAATGTGTGTGTGCGTGTGTGTCTTTTGTCCACAGGAAAAAATAAGATGGACAGTGTACCAGAACAAAGCCAGATATAGAATAGTTATGGCATTTTGCCCATTGAGTCTGTGCCTAAGTTAAGCCAGTGGACTGTTTGCCATTGGCTCCTACAGTTTTTGGATCAGGGTCATGGAGTTTGGTCCAAGCCCATTGGAATGATTGGAATCCTTAACAGAAAACAAAGTATTCACATGAACTATTTGCTTTCCCTTTAGCAGCTACCATGCTTTCAAAACCCAAGGTTTTGAAAAGTGGTCACATCTGGCAGAGATTTAGGGAACAGGATGAAATCACTGGGCTTAGGGGCAGAGGCGTCTGCAGAAAACCACCCACTCAGGAGTCCTATGTAGGAAGCTGCTGTCCATTACCTGATGAAGCATTCAGCTCTTTGGCAACAGGCTGAAGCAAAAGTGCTTTGCAGAGTGACTCTGTCTACACAGCCCAACAACCTTTCTTTATTAAGTGTACTTAAATATTGATTTTGCTGGCTGGTGTGAAGAAAGTCAAAATTACCTTTAGCTCCTGAGAATGAAAAAAGGATGAAGACGTTTATGTATGCAGAGGATGGCTTCATGCAGTTTTCAAAAGCACATGGGGCACCTTGGTTGTTGTTATTGTCTTTACCTCTGATCCCGGAGCTGAAACTGCTTGGTGCAGTGGTCTCACACACCATGCTGCAGGAGCTATACATGAGCATTTCCCTCTGCCCCAGGTGGGACTGCATCTGAGATGGACAAGAAAGATGGGATCACTCTTTAATGTGTTCTCTTGGAAATTCAGGCAGTGGCTTCCAGGTGTGTCCTGTAAGAAAAATGTCTGGAAAGTTACCTGAGTGGTTACAGACTCACAGACTCACTCCTTGTGCTGCTGTCTTGCTGCAAACAGGAACAAACAGCTGCTTTCCATGGTGACAGCAAACTTTGCTCCCATCTCCATGGATGGTGTGAGGCAGAAGCTTTCTGTGTGCTGCTGTAGAGCTGCATTTGCTTTAGTTTTCAGGTGAGAGGCAGCTTTTCTGAGCTCATTGCTTTACCATTCCCACTCTGACAAGCCAAACTGTTTTGTAACTACTGGGGTGACAGTCATGTATGAGGCATGTTTAGAGATGATCATACTTTTAGTGATGCTCAGCACGGTCCACAGTGCCTGTTGAGGATATCCCTGTGTGATGGAGAATGCTCAAAGCAGTGTAACATATAGTTCATATAGTTCATTCACTCTCAGGCAGCCAGGAAGGCAGGCAACAATAAGCTGGGCTCTGATGATGTAGATATGTATAATGAAGTTGTGCCATATGTTCCATACAGATTATAGTTTTCCTTGTGATGGCTTAATTTAATATACTTGGCATAACATACAATATCCCTAACATACTGATATTCTTAGCAAATATTGCTAGCAGACTAAAAGGTCGTAAAATTGTCCATGAAAAGAGTCAGAGTCTGTCTTTATTCAGCTAAAATACCTATATAAATTTCAATGAACATTCTGTTTCTTGGTGAGGAGCATGAAAAATGGCCACCTATTTATATGTCACCTAACAACCATCATTTTTGCCACTAAGAGAACTGAACTTGAAACTCTTTCCAGAATGTCCTCATTTTCTCTGATCTTTCATTATTTAAATAATAATAATAATTAAAACACTTAATACTTGAAAGCATATATTTAAAATCCTGTCTGCTTAAGGGATTACACTAAAATGACACTTCTAAAAAAAGACGTATCTAATTTCACCATTGTCTCTCTGAAAGGTTAAGTATGTAGAGTAGAATTAATGCTTCTGTTGATGTACAGATTATTTGTCATGTCATTCAGTTTGATATTTTTCACAGACTATTTAAAACTCTAGAATGACAGACAAATTGCAGTTGCAGCTGATTTCTGAATTTTCTATCAAAGGAAATAGAGGGGTTAAATCACCTCAGGAGCTATCTAAATCTCATTTCAAAACACTTTTAAAGGGTTTTTCTTCATATACACATATTTGCATTTTGGGGAGGGAGCAAACTCTATAGCAGGCAGTGAAAATTTGACTCATTTGTTAACATGTAGGTCTTGGAAAGTAATGATTTTTTTTTCCTACAGAAAGAGCATAATGCCCTCTCAAACTCCAGACAGGGCCTTCACAAGCCTCATATTTATGCAGAAATGCTTCTCCCTAGCTTAATGCTTGAATGATAGTATTTGCATTTTCCCTCTCAGTAAATACTGCATTAATGCTCAGGCCAAGAGTCTTGGCACTGCACACTGTGCTGCATAGGCAAAGAAAGTCTCCAGCTCTCTGGGGTTTGGGTGGGAGAATTTCAACATGTGTTTTCGTGAAGTCATTTCCAAAGACCAAATTTATGTAAATAAGGTACTGCACCAAGTTCTTTGACCTTGACTTGCCTCAGTCAAATTCATATCTGAAGTATACTTCCAACTTCCAGAGCTCAGGCTTTTTTCCTACCCTTTGTATTTCTAGATTTGTTGATGACTGGTTTTTTTTCTGTATTTAGCCATGCTAAGCAAAAGTTAGGCACACAAAGGCATCAGTATCCCAACACCTTATTTCCACTGGTAGCCTTATACAGCTGAATCTCATTTTAGTGACTGGGAGCAGTCAGCATTCATTTATCAAGAACAAACTATGCCTGACCCACCTGTTGGTTTTCCAAAGTAAAATGACTGGATTTGTGATTGTGGGAAGAGCAGTGGTTGTCCTTGTGATTGTAGCAAGGCTTTTTGCACAGGCTCCCGTGGGTTTCTTGTACTCAGGTTGGGACTTCATGGTCTGGATGGGTAGGCAAAGAGATGGGTAAAAGCCTGGTTGAGGCTCAGAGGGTATTGGCTCCTGGCCAGACCCTACCTGGGTGCCTCTGGTGAGTGGGGTATCGCAGATCTATCCTGGGACCTGTCCTGTTTAATGGCTTTATCAGTGACCCAGAAGGGCTGGAGCAGCATGCTCTCATCAAGTCTGCAGATGACATCAAGCTGGGGGGATAAGTCAATGTACTGAGGGGCAGGACTGCCATTCAGAGGGTCTGAGATAGGCTGGAGGAATGAGACAGCAGAAACTTCATGACAGATGCCAAGTTCCGCACCTGAATTATCCTGTGGTCCTAAGTTAGCTTCTGATAATGAACAGTAGTCTATGACCATATGATTTATTTCTATGTAACTCCTGTGTTAGTTAAGTGTGATAGATGAAACTTCCTGCTTCCAGACTATTTGTTGGAAGTGAACTGTGACCTCTGACACCTGTAAGCTCTAGAACACAAGGTGGTCTGGAACTTACAAGTGTCTAATCTCCCAAAGAGTGAGATTCCCATTGTAGTTGTCAGGGGAAAACTGCTTAAATAGTTATAAAATACAGCTTGACAAATTTATGAACAAGATTATGTGATACGACTGCCAGCAACGGGAAGGACAGAATTCAGTGACCTAGGAGCCTATGCAAGCCCATGTCTTTTGTTTTGACAAATGTAAAGCCAAGCTCCTCATCTTCAAGAATAAATAAATGGAAAATTAAACATAGTCAATATTGTAAATATTTCATTGACACTTCATACTGTGCAATTGAAAGCAATCTTTTACCCAGTTTGAAGTTATTAGAGTTTGTAACTGTGAAGCTTGATAGCCATGATAACAAATAGTATTTATATTCTAGTGCAAAATGGGTATCAGAACCAAAATGCACAAATATGGACAAATGTAATTTAGCTGTGATTGATTGGTTTATTCATATCAGAGCAGCCGAAGGCTATATGATAAACAGCTACAAAGCAGGTGCAGCATATACCACTGGCTCGATTACTAAAAATTGACACTTTATTAAAGCCCAAATTAAAAAAAGGAAGATCACATACAAAATCAGAGAGTCAGTCATGCTGTTATTTTCTCTCATTGTAACAAAAACCTAATTTACTTCATCAAGTAATTGCATAGCTCCAGTTTATCATGTTAAATCAAGCCCAAACCTGAGCACAGGAAGATCTAAAAAGATTAAAATGTTGTCCATGGTGCATGGCCCAGGATATAATCTAGGGAGGGTCAAATTCAGAATAGTAACACTCATATTTCTATAGCCGAGTCACTGAAACTTTGCATAACAAAACTGCAGTTTCAGTGGAGGGAAAGGCATGTTCCCATAGCAGCATACTGTACAAAGGCAGCATTTTTCTATTGAGATACCTGCCAAAGTTCTTACTGGAACTAGGGGGAACCACAGCCAAAACTGTGTTTTCATCTCCTTCAGTTTTAATAAAGCAGCAATCCACAAAACTAACAGGCATATTAATACTTACTGTGAGGTTATATGGAATGCCACTGACCTCCTGCAGCAGGTTTGGGTATGGTCCTGAGTGCTGGCATGAAGGGATGAGACCTGAAACCTGGGGGCAGGAGAGAAGAGCAACATGTTCCACTGCTGCTGGTGTCACTGGAAAAGTGTGCAGGGAGAAAAGTCCGCAGGGCATCGTTGGTGTGCTTCTTAGGAGAAGTGCAGCTGGATGTGATAGGGCTATTATGGGCTAATCTGGGAGGGGTAAGGTACAATTTTGTTTTCATTGCACAGCACCATAAAGCAAATAAATAGTGCTTAGCCTATAATGAAACTTGATAAAATTCAGTTCAGCGGTATCAGGATTGATCACTGCAAGCTGACATTGCTATTTCCCACATACCTCCAAAAATCCACCCAGCATAATCTACGAAGCAACTGCATGATTTCAGAGTTGCAACAGTTACAAATGTTATTAACCAGCAGAACTGCAACGACAACATAGACTGCAACTTAGAAATACACGATAGAAATATATTGGGAAAACAAAAGCAGAAAAACAAATCTTAAAGGGAATAACATTAGTTAATGTCATGTTTCAAACCCCCTTACAAGTTCCCATGCTTTAACTTCACATTGTTTTTCTTAAAGAAAATTGAGGTTTAAGTTTTGTATATAAAGTCCTAGTGTCTCATGCAGAGAATACTGCCTGATAGGTATTTGATCAATGTCCATGCTATTAAGAAAGTAAGGGCTTCTTCCAGTTGCTTAAACTGGGATATGCAGTACTGTGTGAAATGCTGAGTCCACAGCAGTCAGGACAGAATGGGGAAGGTCTCACTGAAGCCCTGCAGGACATCTGACAGCATCAGGCAAAAATTTGGCACATGTCAGAATGCCTCCAGTGGCAATAGATGTCTATCCTCAGGCAATGTAACTGAACCCTAAATGTGTTTTACACATACACAAAAGGATGCAGCATGGTTGTAAAAGTCATGGTTATTTCCAAGGATTTTTCCAGTGGGAATCTGGGAAAGAACTTCTTCATCTACTGACATGCCCATGCGTTGCAAGTATTGATCAAGGAAAAATTTATTTACAGAGATTTTTCAAATACAAACATAAAATAGCACATATAATATATATATATTTTACAAAAATGAATATTGAAATAATAAACATGGTACAGCACAATACAACATCAATGAGCTAAACGTAACAGCAACAGAAATCTATGTCTGGAAGAAGTTTCCTGTTAGTCATACATAACCAACAGAGCTCTGCAGTACCGTGAGTGGAATTTCCAACGGACGGAAAAACGTCCATTTACTGCACTTCATAAAAGTACTATAGGGAAACGCTACATATGCCAAGTAATTATGTTGCATTTTTGTAATAATGCTGAAAACACAGAGGCTTAATAAAAGTTATATAAGGCTGAATAAGCAGTGGCTAAATGTTTGGGGAAGAAAAATGTGTAGAGAATATACAAAATACTGATAAAGTGGCTTATTGGTCCTTTTATTAAGTTTAATGTATAGATTAAAAAGTGTTGCAACACTGAATCTTAAACCACCAAAGAGAAGTGTTTAAAAAAAAGGAAAAGAAAGGAGAATCGCACCAAAAAATCTTCCTCTCTGCTCATTTTGTGCCATGGTCAACATCTGTGCGTGCGTGTGTGCTTTCGGGAGCGCCGTGCCGAGGGGCTGCTGCCCCAGCCTCTGGGCACCGCCATCCCACCTCTCAACGAATTGGTGCACGCAGGATTTCACCATTTACCAAAGCGGAGTTTCCCTTGCGGAGCAGACCGCGAGCACGGGGGAGAGAGCCCGTCCCTGCCCAGCCCGGCTGGGTGGCTCTGCAGCGCCATTCACCTCCCTGCCCTCCCTGGGGCCACCCACACCCGCTCCAGAGAGAAAGCACTTAAAAACGTCTTGTCCATCGTGGTTATCCAGAAGAGTCGGCAAGCCCCTGTGGCGCCTGGCAGCGCCCGCGCCTGGGGCTGCTCAGTACGGGTACTGCTTCTGCTTCTTGCCCGAGAAGCAGGCCAGCCAGGTGCACACCAGCATGGCCGCCGCCGCGCCACCGCCCGTGCAGTAGTAGGCCCAGCCGATGTGGCAGGTCCCTGCAAGGGAAACAGAGCAACAGAGCACAGCGTTAGCCGGAGGAGGAAGCGCCGCCACCACCCTCCTTGCTGAGCATTCAAGCAAAAACACTTGTCTAGGTTTCCGCCTGCTTGTATGTCCACCTCAGACAGGGAACTGGGGGTGTAATTCAAGCAGTTAGAGATGCCAAGCCTGTTAAATGGCTCCCCTTCATTTCCTATACCAGTTCAGCAGACAGGCCTCTGGGATCACTTCCTTGGCCAGTTACCATTTTCCACATGGGGTAAATTCCATGTGAGAGCCAAAGCTGAGGCTGCTGGCTCAGCTGTGGGGCAGGCATTCCTCTGCCCACCTGGCGCGGGGAGCGCCCATGGCACTGCTCTCCACAGCGGCTGCGGCCTAAAGAGGATTAGGATTTTCCCCACACTTCTCTTTCTCCCCCTCCTCCTCGCAGCATTTGAGGATATTTTGACTGAGATTTTGTGGGTAACTTGGGCCAGGACCTGCTTCCTTCAGAAAGCACTAAGTGGGTCCAGCTTCACCACTGCAGTGACACGGCTCGAAACTGGACCTGGCTGCAAGCTGCTGAGGGGCAATAATTCGGGACAGGGCTGTGGGGAACATGTTCCCCTCACATAGGCATCAACCCTGAACATCCACAAAGCAGCGGGGTGGCAAGGAACCACCTGCGCAGGGGCTGCTGTGGGAATGGAGTCCAGAAATACAAAAACAGAGAAATTTCCCCATCCCCACCGAGGTCACAGCTCATTGCCAAAAACTTCACTGATCTTTTGTCTAATGTGTTTAACAGTGTCACAATATGCCTTCAATACATTTAATGGCCTCAATACCTTTTATCGGTATGAGCCAAATTCATCACCAGCGAATGGCGCTGGGGAAACCCATGGTAGGTGATGAAGCGATTGCTCCCCATCCAGGCACCACTGTGCCTTAAGTAGAGGAGGAGATCAGGAAAACAGCAGCTGCAGCGGGAAGGAAGCTTCCTCACAGAGATCTCCAAAAGCAAGGAGACGGCTGCTGCTACTCCTTCGGATTTCAGCCCATCTCAAAAATAATTTTCACTTGGGCTGCATCATCTGGTCATTGTGATCTTGAGTGCCTGAGACTCATTTACAACTGAGGTTCTTCCTGTGTCATCATCTTGGGTGATATCACCCTGCTTTGAGCAGGGAGTATTCGCAGTAAGGCACAAGCAGCAATACACTTCCTTCCCACTCACTGGAAGAGGCAGCAGAAACCATTCTTCCTTCTCAAGAACAGAAGGTAACAACGAAGTTTCCATCCAGGAAGACAGAGCTGAACAGGTGGCATGTCCATACTTTGTTCCAGTGGCATCCTTGAAGGCCAGGCTTTGGGTTCAGGAACTTATCAGCTCAGCTAATCCTGCCGTAGGCACACAACACACAAGATGTCTGTACATCTCAACACGTCCAAAGCATTAGCATGCTTCAAGGCAGACAGCATGTCCATTGACTGTCTTCGGGGTATTATCAGGCCAGCTTTGTAAGGAGACACTTTGTAAGTCAACACTTATGTTCTTGGCTGCTCTGAAGATACCAGTTTGACACCACAGCAGGAAGCGTAGTACTTGCTGAATTTTTTTCTTCATGCCCCCAAGGGTTTTGATTTAAAAAAATGTCCAGTAAAACAAAAATCCTGACACAACCAGAGGACTTGAAGAGCTGTGGTGTTGGCTTGAGCTCATTAGCCCCTCTCCTCAATGTGCTGGAGCAGGCAGGGAGATTTACTTGGTTTTGTAATCTAGTTATGCTCTGCAGATCAACACCTTTCTTGGCTTCTTTACAGAAGACCATACACAGTCTGACTTCGTAAAGAGAAGACCATTGGAAACCACGGAGAACCGCCAAGTGCCTGTCAATGTCTCTGATGCTGAGAGACCTGTGTCTGGGCCATCTACTGCTTTGCCTGTGTACACACACTGTCTATAGCTTCTGCTGGGAATTTCAAAACACAAGATATCTAAATCCACTAGATTTCTATGATTACATTTATACCAGGGTGGGGTATGCTAAATGAATCTTGTGATATGATGGACTCCATCTGATCGGTCTTTTTAAATTGCTATGTGTTCCTAAAACTATTAGAGAACTGTAGGTACAGCTTGAAAAAGTAAACCTTTCTCCTCATGATGCTTCCAGGTAGAAAAAATAAATGTCAAAATGATACTTTTAAAAAGAGTTTAAAGATTCACCTGGTAGCACTTCCCAAAGCTGTGACCTAAGTGGGATAGAATTAAATCAATTTGAACTTTTGCATGGTGTGATTTCCACTTTCATGCCTTGGCAGTGAGAAAGGGGGAGAAGGTACGTGATATACTTATTAAGAAGAAAGAACTGTTAAATCAGTGTCAGAGATACACACTCAACAGATATACAGCATGTACATTGAGTCTTGGCTGAAGAGAATAACGTTTATTCCTCCATACCATGCTCCATTTACCCTAAGGACCAGTGCCCTACTTAATGCTCTGAGGCACGGCAGGCAGCGTCTTGATCTAACAAATGCAATGTAGTTCACAAGTTTTAGTTGGGTCAAGATGAACAAATGAAAGAATGGAAGAGTGCAGGAGAACGGATGAAAGAGCCAGAAGCCTGACCTTAGAGCAATAATAACACAGCAATAAACTTGGCCATTATTTCCAGCCTGTGTCAGAAGCAATGGGAGACCTTGGATAGAATAGCCTGATCTGTACTCAGATGATGCTGAGCAGAAGAGTGTTTCAAGCTGCTATGCTGAAGAAGAGCCTGCATCAAAGAAAGGTGTCTCAGGGTATAGGACTTAGCTATACTTTTCATTGTAAGTATAGGTAAGTCCTAGGTTTGTAGCTAAGTATAGCTATGAGGCCAGAGATAATAAATTTCAAGGTACCTGTTGCAATGAGTGATTGCCTACAGTGCATAGTCCCATGTCAAAATGAAACAACACTACTCCTTTTATAATCCTGTATTGCACAAGGAGAAAAAAAATTTTTGGAGTTAATGTTTCTGCTCTGGTGTTCTCATTTTACTACATATATGACCTATTTTATTCCACTACACCCTAAAGAAAGATTTTTCGTTGTCAATAATTGGGTAATTTAGTTGCAGTTTAAATTGTAAAATGACTTCTGCTTCACTTTGATATTAAGCAGTCATTTTAAGAGGAACAGGAAGCTGTATAAAAAACAGGGTTGATGAGTAATTAAATGTAACATCAAATTAAAAGAAAAACATCTTTAGAAACATTATATGTTAGAGAAGATAGACTTTGCTTTCTAGCTTTATATTTTTTATATTATAATAATGGGTCTCACAGAAGGACCCTTTGACATGTTCTAATTTTATTGCACTAACATCAGTGGGACTAGTCGTATTCAGAGGTAAGCAAAGAGTTAAGAGCTCTGCAGAACTGGGGCTTAAATTCAACCATCAGGTAGAGCAGTTCTCCTTCATGGAGCCCATCGCATTAAAGATTAGAAATGCTGCATTGCAGTTTCTGATTTTTTTGACATCAAAACTCTAAAACAAACCACCTAATTACTTGATAGAATTAAAACAATTACTATACCCATGTCAATTTTCACACACACACAAAGGCACAAAAGCTGTTATTTTCTTAAGGATGCACAGGAATACATATATACCAGTAGAAGCCTGCTAGTCCACTGAGGGTGTGGAGGTGTGCCCAAGAATGTGTACATGTTCTTGCTCATAAGAAGGGCTGGATCTGGTTTCATGCCAAAATAATTTCCCCAGCAGCTGAAATACTATCTTAGCTGATAGAGATGACATGCATCACAGCAACTTCTTTCTCTGCACATAACTGGTGTTGCTTTTAACAATTCAGTCTTTACCTGACAGGTGAGTATGGTTGGAGAAGCTATGGCTTAGGCATCTTGTTATTTCTGAATCCTTGGGGAGACTGTTTTGGTAAAGGAGAGCATAAATAATTTGAGCACTTGGTTGCTCAGTGAAGCGAGACTGTCCAAGTCAGCTCAGGTAAATTTGCAGCCAGCCATCAAGAACTTTGTTTTCACATTTGTTTTACTGGAATTGGCAGCAAGAGAGTGTCAGGATGAACACTGAAATCATAGAATAACAGACCTTGCAGCTATATGGATGGATGGCCACTTTCCAAGCAAATGAAAGAAGGAAAGAGTACCTCTCTTTTGTAAAAGTATTGAGAAACTGCAGTCCCTGAGGATAAAGGACAAAACCAAGGTGACTGAGGACACCAAAGAAAGAATATTCAGCAGAAAAGAGTCCCATCGAATATGACAGTATTTCCTAAATTGAAAGAAATCAAAGAATGTGTAATGGTAGTTCTGCAGTGATGAATGGACTTATCAAAAAACACTTCCATGCCTTTTCCTGATTTCTAATGTGATCTTCAAGGCATGGTATGTGTCTTCTAGCTTCCCCCTCCTCTTCAATATGTAAGTCAGATAAAGATTAAGACAAATTTGGGAGTTAGTGAAATTTGGCAACATAAAATCTGTGGATACTTGATCTACTATGGAGTTGTGCCAGGATCCAGTTGCTGAAACAGAATTTTACTAGGATTTCTACTCATGATGTCTTATAAATAATTATCACATAGAGTTATCAAGGTCCTGGAAATAACATATGATTTTAATCTAAAATAACCAATAATTGACACTTAAGAAAAAACATCCAGAATATGAAAGTGTTTTGGATGCAAACTTGTTAACTGCAAGACTTAGTATCTTAAATATTTGTGCCTTCTTTGCTGTTAATGTTAAGACTATCCTGGGCTTGCAGCCTGGAATATTTGGCAAACTGATGATTTAACCTTAAGTACAGCCTATTTTCCAAGATGAAGGAAAAAAGGTTTCAGAATTAGCTGGGCTGAAGAACATGAATTATATACCTTCAAAAATAAAAACTACAATTCCTACTTGCAAAAACATTATGCAGGAAATCTAATTAACAGCTTCACATGAGAGTCCAGTACTACAGGGAATGTGAATTCACGTAATCAATCAGGGTGTTGGAAAAGTAATCAGAGAAAAAAGTAAGGAGTGTGATGTTAAAGGATATACAGGGATTTGGAAATGTGAAAGCCACAGATGAATGTTAAAGATAATCAGCTAATTAATAAGAAGGCACAATTATTTTGAAATAAAGCCAAGATAAATTAAATAGCTGAAGACTTTTTTTTCCTTGACACAGTTACAATGAAAAACAGCCACATGAAATCACCTACAAAATCAGGAAAAGAAATTAAAACTTGGAATGCATCCAGAAAGGATAAAAGTAGTTAGGCGAAACAAAGAAAGAACACTGTATAAGGTAAAACTTCAGCCAAACAAACAGTTGGTTACAAAATAAGGAGTTTAGTGAAGCTGGTTTCTGTCTGCTGCATGGCTATGACTTTCTTAATAGATTCATTGGTTTTTAAAATATGTGATTTCTCATGCATGCACAGATCAAGCTATTTTGGTTACTTATAATTGGTCAAAGAAATTGTATGAGCATTTTGGTCTGCAATTAAATGCATAAAATAACATAAAATTCAGAAGTGTACAAAAGCAGAAAAAGAAGAGCCAGCTGGAAATTGTTCAGTTCTATTGTATGCAGACACTTACTTATATGACCAAATCCTCCTTTTTTGGAGAATCACATAAATTTTGTTTAATTGAACCTCAAATTTGCTTAGGTATGGATTTATCATGGAACAATGTAGAAAAAACTAATACCTTGTGTCAATTAAAATGCTGAAATTCCTAAGAGCCAGTAGCTTATGTCCTACTAATGAGGAGCTTTCCCAGACTCCTGGAAGAAGTCAGCAGAAAGCTCACCTATTACAGGAAGTGAAATTAATTTCACCTCTCCTTGGACATCCATAGTTCAGAGATTGACACTGGACTAGTCTCTCAGACTCCCTCTGGAGACAAGGAGAAAAAGTCGCTTACAGAAGAGTGTTGCATTTTATCTTAAAATAGACATTTAAAGTACAACAGGTGAACCCTGCTCTAGTAGCATCTAATTCTCTCGCATAAACTATGAAGGGATTCCAAACAACCAGTTTAGCTGCCCTCTACAAGTAATAAAGAGCATCAGGTACTTGCTCCCAGGTGGTCTGAGTCCCTTTCTTGATGTTCCTGGTTTATGTCTATTGACTGCAGAGAGTCCTTGCATATCCATGTTCTAACTCTGGCAACAAAGGCAAGTGCTTTATGTTACAGACAATATGTGTTGACCTTGATATAGTCACCAAAGGCTTACAAAGATTTAATAATGGAAGTTATCCAGGTGGCACTAAAGAGGAAATGTTCCTTGATGAAACACTTTTTACTAGCACGTAGACTGACTCATCTATTTCAGAACTCAGCAGATGAAGCTCAGGCGTGCTCGTAAAGATTATGCTTAGCCCCATTCAAAAAACTGAACTGGTAAAATCTCTGAGCTGTTTGCAGAAGATCTGCGAACAAGAAAACTAGCTTTGTCAGATAGATTGCTCATTGAAAAATACAGCTTTGAAGCCTTTGCCTTTAATAGGATTCTAATAAATTGTCCTACCCTCTAAATCCTTTTCTTGATCGTTTTGGCACTGTATGTCAACACTCAGCCAGATGCTGAAATGATGCCACCTAAGGCAAATTAACTAGCTGACAAAGCTTTTTTTTCTTTTTATATCCACTGCTTTCTGTGGGGGTTTTATGTTGTTTTAGTAACTGCACTGTTTGCTTTTAAAGTGCTTTAAAGACAATTGACTCTAATATTTCTACAGCAGAAGTAACTATCAACTCAACAGTTCTCTTTAAGATGTTTCAAGCCCTCTAAAAGTGGCAAAGGGGAACTCTAATAATAATGATTTTTGGAAACAAATATCCCCCAACAGAGAAGTTTCTGAGAGCTTTTGAGGGTAGTTCAGCTGCTTGTTTAGCTCAGGATGGGAGCCAGCCTTTTAAGTTGCTCTCCAGACAGCCGCATTGGCCAGGAGAGCCCTTCGACAGCAGTTCACAGATGGATGGAACACCACAGAGGGCAAGCAAAGGTGTGCATTTGGAGCCATCTGCTTTGACTGCTGCTGCAGGTGGGCCCCCAGACCTAGAATGTCTCTGTGTATGACAGGTAGCAACAGAGCGTGACAGCCAGAGAACATGTAACAACTGCAGAGGTTCTAGAAGGACATGCAGAGGAAACAGGTCAGGAGACTGTTCCCAGCCTTATAAGGATGGCACGAACTTAAACAAGCATAAAATGTATTTTTGGGCAGGCTGTGGCAGCAGCTTCCAGGTAGGTAGGCAGGGCATGGTGTGCCAGTGGCCACACTTGAGCCACATGAGTCCTCACTGCCTTTAATAGCAATGAAAAGCATCCTGAAACTCAAAGATGAGCTCTTAAGGTAGTTACATACAGCAAACACCAAGTTACGTTTGTGGGATGCTTCTTAGCACAAATGATCACCCTGGAGAATAAAAAGGTAGGTCCTAGGTAGGAAATGTATGACATAAAAAGCAATCTCTTACAAAAAGTGGTAGGACATAAAAAAATTCTGGAGCACTGATAATCCAGGCTGAGTCCTCACTTCCCAAACACACCGTATTTCTTCAAAGGAAGACAAGTTTTTTTCCAAGCAGTTCAATTTAAAAATTGGAGTTTATCTTATATTCATTCTTTCAGGTTAATAAGGTATATAATATAATTTATAAGTAATAAGTAATAATATCAGGTAATAAGTATATATTCTCGTTTCATACATCTGGTGGTAGGGAAGTGGCAGCTGGAGGGCAGATGAAATTTCCTAGGGCACCTACAATGGCATGAATCATCTACATTTAGGTAAAAGAATCTTTAGATAATAATTTTGCTATTTGGTGTCTTAGGTATTGGTCTTGTAGTGTTTCTGGAGCTTATTCACCAGATGCCAACTGAGGCTTGATTTTAGCAGTTAAACTGTGCATGCCCTGTCCTCTCTGGTGCCTTTTGTGGGATTTAACTGCCCTTGCATCCATCACAACAGAAATGAGCATGCAACAACTAAGCAGTCTCCACATGTACGTCGATGCCTAAAAATGAAATTGATGGCCTAAAATGAAGTCTCATATTGATTGTAGACATTCAGAACCAATACTAATGTATTCATATGCATACACTCATGTTGCCCTTTAAAAAAGGCATGTAAGTTCCAAAGATTTCTTCATATGATTTAAGTTTTGCAAAATGTGGGAGTTGTTTCATATGTTTGGTGCAATCCTCAATGCATGTTCTCACCTTAATGCAGGGTCCCTCACTTTAATTAATTTCCTGCTAAACCCCTTATTTTTCAGCTGTTATTCTTGCGTGGTAGATTTAGAAATGAAAACAAAATGGTATTAGTGCCTCTAGCTCAGCAAAATTGAATGTGTGGTATATGCTTATGTGTGTGATATGCTATAAAGATGCTTGCTTTGGGGAAATTGCCTGCTAATTCCTTTTGCAGACCACAGAATTGTATAGATCTGACTCACTTTCACACTCTCAATCAGCAGCTCCATACTCCTATGCCACATTAAGTGCTGCCCTGAAGAGGCTCACAGGCAACTCCAGGGTATAAATAATACATCATAATGATAACAGCTTGTGTGATGACAAGAGATTAACATGATTTTGATCCATCCTCAGACATCTGGTAAAAGTGAAAGGCAGTCCCTTTGAGCACTGCTGGTTTATAACTCCAGTCTCCACCTCAGGCATTAGCCTGTGGCCATATTAGACTACGGACTTTGACTGGGTCACTGAACTTGGTCACTGAGCAAACAACTATGCTGGCTTAAACCATAAAAATCTCTTTTCTCTTGCCCCATTTATTCATATTGCTGTACTTCTAGGAGTTACCACCCTAAAAACAGCAGCAGAAGACCGCTCCAGTTCATAGTCTGGTGTTTCAGTAGGAACTCTGATCCATCTGTGATCTGAGATGGGATGCTGCAATGTGAGTTAGTATTCACTGGGTATTATTCTCTAGAAAACCTAAGCCAATATTGTGAAATGCCCAGCACTTTGCTGGTCTCTCTCTTTAAAATTGGATATTTGTTGTTTCTTAAGTGAACTATGTCCAAAGGGTTTACTTAAACATTTATGTATTGAATTAGGCTATTTTTTTTTCAATCAAAAGTGGCTGAACAACTCCATCTCTACAAACAGGCGTCATTCTTCAACTGATGATACCCTGCTAAGGGTAGTACATGATGATCTTAAAAATATTTTCCAACTTAGTTGATTCTATGATTCTATGAACAGAGAGCAGGGCCCCAAGACCTCCATACAGGTCCTGATGACTGCCAGGGAGCTAGGAACCACAAGCAGAGGAACACGATAGAGATCTATCATGGCCTTAACCCCTCAACAAAATTTGCCAGAGGTCATTTGTCAAAGCCCTAATCTCTCACTGTGCTTTTTTTCATGATGACAAAACCAGATTGCTAGAGAATAGCAGAGAGCAGGCCCCTCTACAGGTGTATCAGCCTCTCTGCCTATTTACAGAGACTGCTCCCCATCCTCATTATCTAAACAGCTCATCTATTGAATGTAACTTAATCAACAAATGGAGTTGTCCTTGGCAGGGTATCTTCAGTTGAAGAATGAAGCCTCTTTGTAGAGATGGAGTTGTACAACCGCTTCCATTTGATTGAAAAAAATTAGCCCAATTCAATACATAAATGTTTAAGTAAACCCTTTGGACATACTTCACTTAATAAAAACCAAATAAATATCCAATTTTAAAGAGAGCAGCAAACTGTTGGGCATTTCACAATGTTGGCTTAGATTTTCTAGAAAAAAATACCCAAATCCACTTATACATAAATTAAAGGCATGGTTATTTTTCCTGCAGCCTTTTTAAATATTGCTTTGGAATGTACACAGAAATGTGTGTGTTTGGTGGGGGTGGTGGGAAGAGGTTCCCTCTTCACAGTATAGGCTATCTCAGCACTAGAGTACCTCTTAGTCTAATGCCTTTTCAGACACTCTGAAGACGTGGAGAAGCACTTCTTGTCTAGCACACCCAATAGGGATTAAGCTTTTTTTAATGGGTTCTTAGCATTGCTATTTATTTATTCTATCTAGTTACAAGCATGTTACAGGGAGTGGGGGTTTGTCTTGTTTTGGTAAAGCAAGAATTTTCATCCAATTGCTAAACCTGGAATATTCCTGGTTAACATTACATTTCACAGTGCATAATTCAGCTGCTTCTCGATTGAGTTCTTGCAGTTCCTACTCTGCACCTACCTCCTGTCCTTCTCATCCTCCTATAATGTAGATTGCAGCAGCTGGGTTATCTTTTCTACCTTCAACCTCAACTGTTTTTTCCCCTCACCTTTTGTAAGTACAGAACAAATCTCAGTGTTGAACCTCCACCTTTGCTGGCTCTCTGGTCCAATCTGGTTTGTTGTGACCCTCCTTTCCTAACTGCATCCATATGTTCCCTGTGGTCTAAGCTGCAGCAGCTGCTCTGCCAGCCTCATAGAGGAGGTTGTATGCTCTGTGCTGATCAGCATCCCTTTGAACACCAAACATACTTCTTTGAGAGTAACCACATGTGCTAATCTAGACTCTCAGTGTCATCCTCACTAGCACCCACGACAGCAGAATGTGAAGGACCAGCACTCCCACCACCAGAATTTCTCCTGTCAGCAAACCTGTGCAGGGCTGATGGCAGCTCAGCTTTTCTGAGGGCAGAATGCAGCCTGTATATATGTGGTTCTTGAGACAACTCATTTCACAGACTCATGAACAGAAAGCATATCATTGCAGCTTAATCAAATTAAATATTTAAATGAAAGCAATAATTACTTAAATTTGTCTTGAGACTTAGCAAGATTAAGTCTTTGAAACATCATTTTTGGCCTGTAGGCTATAATAAGTAAGCCAGTCTCTAATGATTCAGAGAAGACTAGAGGGTTTGGGTTATCACCAACCAAGTATTTATGAAAGACAATGAGCAGTGTGGTTATTAAATGGCCCTCAGACAGTACCTCTTCTTTACAGATAACTTTGCTAACACAGCATCAACCAGGCATTGACATTAAGTAAAAAAAATCCTCGCCAAGCATTTAAATTCCCTGCCAATGTATCTGGAAAAGAGATGTTTAGTGACAGAGCTGCCTGGTGGAAAGCGCGATAACAAATTTCAGCTCTCATTATAATCTGTTAATTAATGTGTTAACATATGATTGCAGCAGATCGGCGAGACCAGCACTCCTGTCAAGTCTAGGCACGCTTAACACATGCCCAGCATACTCTGGGTCCAGAAAATACAGTAAGAGCACATGCCTTCACAGTTAATGTAATAAATCTCATGGTCCTTATGTGTTCCTGGAAGGAATGCTGTCAGCTGAAATTTTTCACACGGGTTTCCTCACTGTTGTCAGTGGCAGGGTGATTGAATTTATGCAGGTATCTGATTCATGAGTCAAGACTGAGATGGTGAAGGTGGTCTCAGAGATTCTGCTTGATTGTGGGCACAACTGTGTTTAAGGTCACAGCTTATAACTGCCTAAGTGCTGCCTTCAAGGACCTCAGACGGGCATGACACCCAGCTTCTTCTGAGTTTGCAGAGAAATAACCTGGAAAGGTGATGCTTTTCTGCACTCTGGGGAGAGCAACGACTGAAGACTGGGAAAAAGCAGGTTGCCAGGAGATAAACAGGATCCACAGGAGCAGAGCTGCATGCTTGGTGTGGAAGAGCAGGCATCAATATGCACCCGTAAGGGGTTAGCCAGCCCTTCAAATGGGGGAGCTGCTAAATGGGCTGGCTATGAACTGCTTCAGGCTTCTGCCCAGGACTGACCATTGGCAGTGATGAACCCGACTGTTCCCTGCAACATGTACCACTGTGTTTTGCCTAGTCTTTCTATTACATCCTTCAAGACACCTTTCCATGGAGCCGGAAATCTTAGTTCTTGGACACTTTTTTCTGCTAGTTAACTATATATTTCTGTTCTCATTGCTCTGTCTCCTTAGTGTTCGATCTTTCAATTATTAGGTGAATAAAAAAGTTGCAGGAACTTTTTATACTTCACTGTAAAGAAAATTCAATATCAATAGCACAGAAGGATATTAGAGTTCAGAATAATAAGGTAAAGCTTCTAGAGCACATTACACACCCCTTGGGCAACACCATTAGTGGCTGTTGATAACAATATCACTGGTAGTGGTAGAGATGAGCACTGATATTGGTAAAGAGAATTTCTGGTCCCATGACAGATGAAATGCACTCCAAAACACCACAAGAACGGCATAAGGGAGGGTGACCTGGAGCATGTCTCCTAAAACAATATTTCTACCTTTCAACCTCAATTTATTTGCATATTTTCATCAGAACCATCTCTGAAATGGGAACATAATTCCTTACTCTGAAGCCTGACAGAAATATCAGTGCAAAAATAAACGATAATGCAGCAAGTTTGTGGTTAACCCTGGGAGACCATTTACATCCACTGTTCTTCAAACTGGGATTGCTGCCAGGCTACCAGAAGCCCTGCACACACAGCTACGGAAAGGATTTCTAACACTAACCATAAGGTTTAGCACACAGGGGTTTAGCACACCCCTTCACAAGATCTCACTAGGAATCACCCCATGTCTGGAAATGGGGAGCTCTATGTGTCCATGCTTGGGAGTGGGAACTCTCACACCAGTGGAGGGTCACCATGCTCAGTCTTGCCTGCTCCTTCAGGAGGAGATTCCCCTCTTCTTCAAATGACAAAGGATCAGAGAGCACTTACAGAATAGGGTATCAGCAGCTGCATCAATCCTTGTAGATAAACAAGAACCTGGATGTGCATTCACACATCAGATCTTGATCACCCATATCGCCTAATCCTTAGGTCAGTGCTGGGCCTTTGTTTTCTAGAGCCCTCTCTACAAGCAGCTTGCACCATACTGCACGGATATGAGCCCAGCTTGGCCACATCTCTGGCTCTCATTCAGTGCTTACTGCAGCCACCAACAACAAAACTAATGGCTTGCTTAGGAGAAAGCTCACATAAGGAGCAAGTGTTATTTACCAGCTTCCCAGGGATGTGAGTAACCAGAGCCATACTCTCCAGGATTGGGTTAAAAAGCCATAAACATGCTAGACTTCAAAGACAGCTAATCGCACTCATTGTGAATTACCTTGACCTGTGTTGTGATGTGATGCCTCTGCCTATCCTGTCAAGATCTCCAGGAATGTTAGCTCCTGTATGGGAAGACTATTAAATTCCATGTCTTAAATTTACACATCCATTACTTCATTTTCTTTTATAACATTCTTTTGGAAAACATATCCAGCAAGTCTATCTGAAATCCCCTGCCTTAGCACCATACCAGAATGATGCAGTATGGATACCCTTCCACACAACTGGGTTGCTCCTCCAAGCCTGAGCTTACGTCCTTTTCTTTTACGGACAACATGTAGAAGAGTCTAATGTGGCTGAGATGCTCTGCTGATAACTCACCCAATTCAAACTGGTTGGAAAGGTTACCACAGGTTTGTCTGACTTCTTCACTGTCCCAGCCAAGAGGATAGAGGGCACAACCAGAGCCGATCAACAAACCTATGGAGAGAAAAGAATAAAAGTTTATACAAGCAATTGCCATTGGCTTAAACACAGGCTGCCACTTGGCAAAGTGTCAAACTGCCATTTAGGAATCTCAGAGGAAAAAAAATAATCTTATCTTCTCCTAAACCCAGTACAACATCATCTAGACTTCTACTGCTGCATTCTGCTGTACTGGTTTTACATATAGTCTGGGGCCTGGAGGCAGCTTTGGTGGCTCAGCAGCAGAAGCCATCCTCAGCTTCTGGAGCTTCTACCTCAGAGCTTTTAGACTCCCCTTCTACTCTGCATCACTGCTACATACACTGTTCGGAAAACCCAGTGCAGGGTTAAGTAGAAGCTGTGTTAATCACAGCACTTACAAGCTGATTGCTTCTGATTAATTAAAACAACAGTCAACCAGGGTCTATCAGTGTTCTAGCAGGAAAAGTAAACTGACAGTTGTGCTAATCTGTTGTCATTTTCCTTTGGTTTTCACCCTTTTGAAAGCCAAGGAAGAATGGTTTCATGTCACCTGATTAATTCATACCTTAGGTACACACTCCACAAAGTTTTCTCAAATAATTTCATCCAAAACTACCAAAGGCTTGAGGCATTTACCTATTATCATGCTTGGCTTAACATTCACAACAGGTTTTGATTTCTCCAGCCCTTCTGCTGCCCCAGACAGATGTGTTTTGGCTAAGACTTTCCCTTCACAAGATCTTGCTGGGAATCACCCCATGGGCCATGATTATTTTGCAGAAGTGGCATTTTTTATCAAACTGCATTCTCAGCTGTCGCTGCAGCAGCTGCCTAAAAGTGGGGTGTTGCTGGCAAAGCTTCTTACACAGACAGTCCAGAGAGAACATTTCAATGTATGCTACAGCATTTAAATGTACCTCCTTTGTGTCAGATCTTATTTATAAGATTGGAAACAAATCACTACGTAGATAATGGGCTGGGAGCACCTGGGTTACACTTCGCAGGCTGTAAAGGCAAAGCAAGTCCTCGAAAAGTTTGCAGTGTGGTTTGGCAGTGTTGCCTTTTACCTGTTAGGTAGCGCAAAGGACTGGGAGAAGGTTTCAAGCCCTACAGCTGTCACTGGCTGACTCTGGGCAACTCCCTTGACTTCACACCACCTCGCTTTTCCTCTCTTGACAATAAGGACAATGTGCTCCCTGGCAAAGCACTTCTGCTGCCGCCGTGTTGCTAGTGCAGAAAAGCCCTGGGTGTGGTGACAGGCACTGTGGACACCACACCAGTTGAAGAGGAGTCCTGGGAGTCATAAGAGTGATTCTGACTCAGGGCCTGGAGCTAGCTATGCTAGCTATTTCTACTGTCTACGTCCTCAAGATGCCTAAGCTTTTTATATTTCTGATGCTACTGTAAGATACAGAAATCACCTTATAATGTTCTTGACTTGCTCAAAGACACACCTGAACAAGGCACTGAAGTCCAGAAGTGGTATCTCATCTTCTTCCAAAAGATGTTTAATGCTCTCAGCATCTTAACAAAGTAGCTCAGCAATTCCTTTGCTGGTCCTCCAAGCACATCTGCCCCTGTTTAGGCCAAATACTAGCTCCTTAGATTTTCTCCCACTAAGTTCAAATCTTCTTACTGCTCAAGTCTACTTCTTCCTTTCCTTGTTGAGCAGTAACTGCCACCTACTCTCTCCATATCTACATCACATAATGGAAAAGAAATCCATAAGGCAGCCCCCTCTCAGAGGGTGTATTCGCCCAACAGCTGTAAATGGGGAAAAGCAATTAAGGACACATAAATGCTAGGTATTTTCAGAACTTTGCCTGACCTGGATATGGTTGCTTCTAATGTCCTCACTAATGGCTTTCACAGTATCATCTGATTTTTTTCCCCCAGGGCCATGGAGCTGATAGCAGCTGGTAGAATCCATGTAAATGAGAGTCCCTTCTAATTAAATTCTCAGAAAGGATGTTTCTTAGACAAGAGAACGTAGCACAAAACTGGGTCTACATTTGTTAAAGACAGCTTCAGACTCTGAAAAAAACTGACTGATTCTCACTTGAATTGTTAAAGCAAGAAGGGCGCTGTGAAGTGCTGACAGCACAGCTGATGTCCTAGGAATGGGCAGGACCCAATGGGGCAAGAAGGAACATCACCACTGATGATGAGAATGGCTGGGAAAGGGAGGAAAAGCACCCAGATGCCAGAGATAGCCTCACAGACTGGTCCTGCTGTGGATCTGACCCCTTCTCACACACGCCATGATGCCCATGACCTGCCTGGTGCCAGCCCAGGCAGACCACAGCTCAGAAGCTGCTCTGGCCAAAAGTGAACTGGCCTGCCTGGGCTGGTGTCAACCAATTGTGTCCTTGAACAGACTCTCTGGAGACCTTGCACATGCTCAAAGGGCTCCACTGTGGAGGGCGGGGAGATGTAGGGGGTAGGAGGTAAGGCAGGCTTGCAGCTGCCTGCACTGGACCAGACGAAACAGCAGCCAGCCCTTCCTCACAAATAGGTCCTGGGAAAGCCTCCTGCCCAATTCTTCCAGGAGAGCACAACTGCTGCACTGCAGGCAAGTGAAAGGACTATTAGCATAACAATGCTGCCCCTCCAAACCCAGAACAAGCTCTTACTCAGCACTTGCCAATTACTCTCCTCAGGTGGCAAGAGTGTCTAGTGCCCATTGCATTCAGAGAGGACTGTTTGTTTTCAGCTCTATTTAGGTTTTGTTGCAGTAACCAGGTTGTTGTTTGGGTTTTTTCCCACGAATATTGCTCACAGCACTTTCTACTGCCACCCTCCAAACACAGCCCATCCTCTTCCAAACACGGGTACCTGTTCACTCTTTCTGCCTCTGATGCTACACTGCGTACAGTGACCTCAAGCCTTGATAACTTATTTCCTTACTTAGCCAGACCTCTTCATCCCCCATCACACCTTTTTTCACATGTCTGTAAATCCATCTCTGTAAATCCAAATCCCAGTTTCAGTGAAAATAAATTATGGGGTTCAGTCAAAAATTCATTAACAATGCAATATACTGTAAATGTTAAATTGCTCCAAAGGAGCAACTGCCTCACTTATACGTGGATGCTTGTCTTTAAAGCCAGTCTGCACTGTCCAGCTCACAGCACCCACCACTGAGCCTCACCATTGGCTATGCCTCCTAGAAATAAATAGACCAAATAAGGGAAATCTAGCATGCTACATTAGAAAACCTCCTTACCCCAACAACAGCTGGCTCTCCAGTTAGCTATGGGCTTTAGCAGCGCTGTTTCATTTATGGAGTACCAGACATTGAGCACTGCAGCTTCTTTTCTGCTCACAGCCTGCACTGATGTGACAATGAAATCAAAAGGGAAACTGCCACATAACACCAGTGCTCCTGCCCCATGGCCTCAGAGCACCAGCAGCAGCACGTTTATGTGTGAAGGACAAAGTATAAAGCCACTGGCAAGCTCAGACACTTCGTTTAGTGAACAAAACCTGCCAGAGACCAAAGGTATGGCCAGGAGCACAGGGTACATTCCCATCTGGCAAAAAGGCTTGTGCCTATAAATACTGTTTTTGTCACAGGTACCAACTGGCCGCAAGTCTTAAAGCTGTTGTTTTGACATCTCCTTTGACGGTCACTGGTTTTCAGCTGATTTTGGATCACCTTCAAATGTTTCCCAGTAGTGGCACATAAGCGCCTGTTGTGGATTTAGGTCTATTGACAAAACAGTTGTGTTCCCCAGTACTTATTGCAGGTAACATGCGGGCCAAACTCAAAGATTTACCTAATGTAGTGCTTCCACAAGGACTTAGAGACTGCTAGCCAGTAAGAAAAAAATTAACAAGTTATGGTTTATGCTCTGAGGTATGTATATATGCATGAGTGCATGTATGTAATGTTCCATTGTTTTCAGCACATGATTTCAACAGGGATGATACTGCTTTGGTCTGCATGGGCAGTGAAGTCAGGAACTGGCATTTCAGCTCTTACTTTATGCACTAAAAGTGTAGAGTATGCCTCAAAGCCCATGGTGTTAATAGGACTTGGACAAAAACCTCTCAGACTCTTCTTTCTCTTCTTATCAACCCACCCGTTTGTAAGCAACTGAACTTGTGGATCAACCCTGCAAAAGCAAAAAGATTGCACACTATTACAGCTAATAATTCAAACACGCTCACAGCCAATTTGTTTTATCACAGAGAATGTAGATC